>NC_053165.1:100033538-100337705 GCF_016835505.1 Polypterus senegalus | reverse complement strand
CACAGAATGTGAATGTTTGTAAAATTAATCTACTGGAATATATAACACTAGCCAACCCGCGGCGTACCATACGCCACATAATCAGGTCGGTTTTTTAATGATTTTTAAGCACAGGGAGAAAATTTACATTTGAAAAATCGGTAATGTAAGAAATCAGCAAGAAAAGCAACATTGTAACAATGCACGGAACGAACAAACACACAATCGTCCGTGACTGAAAACTGGCAGACCGCCATCGCGCCCTGCCTGCTCATGTGCCCACCTCTAACTCGGCACTTGAGTCGTTGTCGTCCTTGCACAGTCCACATGCAACTGTGACTCACGTAGACTTTTCATTGCTCTGTGTGGTTTTGGTTGCTTTTTTATATATAATCCACCAAGACACCCGATCACGATAGTAGCGCAAATTGCTGTATGTAGCGTGTAAGACAGTTTGCTATAGTGCATGCGGACGTGCGTCATAACCGAAAACTCGGTTTTTAAAGACTTCTTACTTCATTGTGTTTTAACCTCAGTTGTAAAGGATTGTTTTAAGGATCCCATGGGATACCCCTCACAAACCGTTTTACACGCTGCATATGGCGATTCACCTCTGCGAGAAACATGCCTCTAATAACAGTCAACGTGGCTCAGAATTGCATGTGGCCTCTACGATAAACGAATATAAACGATGCCGTTTTTCTGTGTCGTTGCGTCCAAATTGGTGGGCGTGGCTCTGTGAGTTGTCGTCGTATCCAATGGTATTGGAGTTGTTGGGCATGGCTCCTTCCTGCGTGCGCCATAGGTGTCTTACTTGTGGGCGGCTTTGCGAATCCATGCCCCTTCCGGCGTGCTTTCCATAGGTGTCTTGCCTTTCCATGGGTGTCTTCCCTTAGTGAATTATATATATATATAGATTGCACTGTGATAAACATGTTTAAATTACTAATAATCTGTTCCATTCTGTAAGGAATCAATATACTGTTGTATATTTTGTTGTGATCTGGGGATTTTGTCCTATCAAAGGCAGGAAATCTTTTTCATGTTGTTAGGTTCGGGAGTGGCTTACAGAAATTAACTCTGGTAGTTTAGGCTTGTTCACTCGTTCATTTTTAATTGTGAGTATTATGAGTATTACACAAAAGCAAGATTACAAAACAGATTGCAGGATGGCACATATTCAGTATATTTTAAGGAAATGAAGGATATATTCCATAGCAAATTCAAATAAGTCCTTTGAAAATAGCCATCTTGTACTTTAAACTTCAAAAGCTAATTAAGAAGTACTATTTAACTGTAAAAACACTTTTGAACAATTGTTCAATAAACTGAATTAAACCCCAATCCTCATAGACTAGGTTTGAATAAACCTTGTGAAACAAGGCATACATGTGTGCAGACTCAGAATTCAAACATATTAAGTGATACCACTTCAGATTGAAATTCTCTAAAGTAGAACCAAGCTGAGATATAATTACATAACATCTTAATCACTCCACGTGTAGGATGTTAAAAATGGCAGCTATATTTTCAGTTTTAGAAACCAAGTTAATGCCTTTTAAAAGTTTGTGTTGAGCCCTGTTTAAAGCTAAAATGTTTCGATTAATTTACCAAAACGTACAACATTAAAAACTTTCTTATTTTCTTAATACAAACCTAAAGATTAACCTTTTAAAAATTAAAGCATGGCTATAGCATGACAATTATTTTTAAACAATATCACTTTTGTCTTGATATAAAAATGTCAAGAACAACTCCAGAACAATAACTTACATATACTTGCTTCTCCAATGGTATATGTCTTTCCAGAACCAGTCTGTCCATATGCAAAGATTGTAGCATTGAATCCTTGAAAAAAAGCATCAACTAAGGGCTGCACACAAGTGCTGTATATTTCTTCTTGATCACTGGAATCATCAAAAACAAAGTCAAATTCAAAATGGCGGTCATATCCCAGTGTGAGTTGCTTGTTCAAGGGGTCTGCTGTGATGCAACTTTCATGATTATGCAGGATTTCCTTAGGCAACAAGGGGCGCACTCTAATAGCAACTTGCACTGGTGTTTCTTCAGATTTGGAATGGGCTGGCGTTTTTGGAGCCATTATAGAATAATCCCCAAATCGCAGGAAATAGTGAGGCTTGCTTTACTGTTCGATTGCAGGACAATGACTTTTCAAGCTTCCAAAAACGTGCAACCTACCAGAACAAAAGAAATGAAAGCAAAGGAAAACAGAACAAAATTAAGACAGTACACACAAATTAAAATATCATGCTGTCTCTTAACATTTAACATTCTCAAAATACTACATTTTTCTGACACTAGTGGTTGCAAACGTAACCCTGAAGTCAAATACCCATTTGTGATGAATGAACTCAACTAACAAGAATATAACACATCACTAAGAATCTGGTGCCCTGTCCTTTTTTGTTCCTGCCTTGCTCGCTATGCTGCCTGGAATAGACTCCATCACCCCCAGGCCCTGTTCAGGACAAAGAGGGTTAGAAAATGACAGACTAAGAAAAAATACAAGTACAAAAATAAAGAAAAACACGTTTGTTTTAATGAGAATAAGATTAAAACCATCTACTCACAGATGCGGTTAGACAAAAAGTACATATGCCACTTTTGATTGTCCTCTAAATACTATCTTTAAATAATGGTCGGAAGCAACAAAGTAATATCATATTCATTAGAATTACTTAGGTACACTTTGATATCACTTCAGTTTTTTTTCAGCCGATATGAGGACATTTCTCACATATGACATATGGTTTCTCTGGTATTGATGTCTAATTATGCAAGATATCAATGTTTTTGAGGGTTTCTACCATTCGCGGCCCTCTAGACCCAAACTATTTTTATTTTTGGACCATATTTTGAGCAGTAAATTACCACCCTAGTGATAAAGTGTAAATTGATAGGTGTCTTTAGCAAAAATGATAAAGCTGACCTGAACTTGTTCATGCCACATTAGCTGACCTCAGGGGTTCACCCACTAATGGGATAGAAGGTGTCAAAGTTAGTCCTTTTCACAAAATATTGAAACAAAATGGAGACTGGTAATTTATTTATTTATAAAGCACTTTAACAACAACATCATGGCTGACCAGAGTGCTGTACAGTAAAAACCCAACGTATCAGACACACAATAACCAAAAGGATAAAAGAAACAGAAACACAAAAGAGATTCATAATAAAAAGTATACAGACAGTCAACATTTCATACTGGGTTTAAAGGCAAGGGACTAAAACTGTGTTTTAAAATAAGATTTAAAGACAGCAAGTGAAGGAGCCTGCCTAACGTGCAATGGCAAATCGTTCCAGAGTTTTGGAGCTGCAACTGAAAAAGACTGATCGCCTCGGAGTTTCCTTCGTGCCTTAGGAACACGTAAAAGCATCAGGCCTGCTGACCTAAGAGAGCGAGACATTACATAAGGGTGCAGCAGTTCCGACAAATAAAATGGGGCACAACCATTAAAGGATTTAAAAACAAATACAAGGATCTTAAAATGGATTTGAAAATGAACCAGAAGCCAAAGTCGGGGTAACATGCTCATGCTTTCTTGTGCCAGTTAAAAATCGAGCAGAGGCATTTTGCACCAGCTATAGGCGAGCAATGGAGGCCTGGCTAATTCCAAAACGAAGCCCATTGCAGTAATCTTGACAAGATGTTATAAAAGCATGTATCACTGTTTCAATGTTGCGTTTAGACAAAACAGGCTTAATTTTTGACAGCCGCCTCAACTGGAAAAAGAAAGATTTTACCACTGCGTTCACATGGCTATCAAGTTTTAAAGTGGAATCCATTCACACCTAAATTTGTGATTATAGATTTCTCAAATTAAGCCACAGTAGAAAGGTCAATACAGGGGGTCCCGCTGGTGCCATTGGGTCTAAATAGCATGACTTCTATATTGTTCTCATTAAAATTTAGAAAATTGAATGCCCTCCAACTCCTTATGCCAATAAAGCAATAAAGCAAGGGGCTGGACAGAACATGGACCTGGGCGCTTCAGAGGGAAATCAAACCTTATAGTTGTCTGCATAAAGATGAAAGGAAATACTGTGTTTCTGGAAAATAGCACTGAGTGGCAGCAAGTACAAGGAGAACAGATGAGGTCACAGGATGGAGCCCTCAAGGTAGGGCAACAGAGGTGGAAGTAAACAACAACAACAACATTTATTTATATAGCATATTATCATACAAATAATGTAGCTCAAAGTGCTTTACATGATGAAGAAAGTGAAATAAAGACAAAGTAAGAATTAAAATAAGAGAACACTAATTAACATAGAATAAAAGTAAGGTCCGATGGCCAGGGAGGACAGAAAAAACAAAAAAAAAAAACTCAAGACAGCTGGAGAAAAAATAAAATCTGCAGGGCTTCCAGGCCATGAGACCACCCAGCTCCCTCTAGGCATTCTGCCTAACATAAAATGATCTCAGTCAGTCCTCATTGCATTCAGGGTTCTCATGGAAAATCATCAATGCTGACTCAAAAACTTCTATCTGAGAGATAGGACTTGAACCATTGGAGAGCTGAACAGTGGCGTAGCGTGGGTGTCAGCCACCCCCTTATTTAGGCATTTCAATTTAAAAGACTAAAATATACAGGAATTCTTTGCCGCCCACTACGCTACGCCACTGTAGCTGAACCTGTGATGCACACCCACTGCTCTAGCCTGGAGATGAGGATCTTATGGACTATCGTGTCAAAGGCAGCTGTTAAATCCAGAAGCATAAGCAGTACACAGTCTCCAGAGTCCACTGTTAAAAGAATATTATTAAAAACCCTTAAAGAGCGGACTCAGTGCTGTGGTGAGTTTTAAACCCAAACTGAAACACTTCCAGAATTGCGTGTTCGTCCAGGAAGGACTTCAGTTGGGTGTAGATGACTTTTTCCAAGAGTTTGGACAAAAAAGGTAGCTTGGAAATAGGCATAACGTTAGCTATAACAGAGTGGTGTAGACCCTGTTTTTTCAGCACAGGTTGCACAACAGTAGGTTTGAAATTTTAGGCACCACACTAGAGGTTAAACTACTATTAATAATAGTTAGAATAGAAGGACCCAAGGTAGTAAAGACCTCAATGATCAATGATTACAAATATAATGTCATGTTTGATTTTTCATTGTTTACTAGAGATCTAGACCGCTGTCAGAGGATTAAAAAAAACATGACAACTTTTTATTAATTATTCAAAATACTTAAGACTTTACACATTTAAATTAAGGCACACATTTTATTATTTCAAATGCTGCATACAAATTCTACACACAGACACAAACACGCGGTATACAACATTTATTGAACTGGGTTTAACAGAGCACCAAATTGAAATACGGAACTAGTTATCATTTAGGCTAAAAGGTTTGCAGATTGTAAGACATACAACTGAAAATAATTTCAGTTTGGAGGACACCATGTTTTCTAATAATCATACTGGGCACTGATTATTAAAGACACTGTATTTTTTGAATCACTTCAAGATATGTGCATTACAATGGAAAAGTGTTCAATGAAGCATGTAAGCAACCAATAACAATGTTTTCATTAGTTTATGTTAATTAACAGCTAAGATGCAAAGCAATAATATATTAAGTTTGAAATTATTCTCAAGTTGCAAAGAGAGATGTTGTGCAAAAAATATCTGCACATAAAACAAGCAAGAAACAAATAAGTTGAATTACAGACCACACTGATGTTCTTTTCTTCTCAAAGTGTCTCGCAATAAAACAGAACATGGTACAAATTATTCAGTTTCAATCCAAGCTATAGACGGATTTTACAAGGAAACAAAGACAATATAAGTGTGCTCTCTTCTAAGCATTGTGCACCATTTACAAAATATTTTTAATTAGCACTTTGCTTTGGCCTTGTACTAAAGGAGACCGTGTTTCACATTCCGGGTTCTCCTTGCATGGAGTTTGCATGTTCCCTTTGTGTTTGTGTGGGTTTCCTCCAGGCGCTCCAGTTTCTTCCCACAGTCCAAAGACATGAAGGTTAGGTGAATCAACGATCCTAAATTGGCATAGTGTGTTTTTGGGGTGTGCGCGTTTGCCCTGCAATACACTGGACCCCTGTCTGGGGTTTGCTCCTGCCTTGCTCCCTATGCTAGCTGGAATAGGCTCCAGCACACCCCTCGGACACTGAACAGGACTAAGAAGATTAGAAAATGATTGACCGAATTTTGTTTTGTTCCAAAACAGCAGGTAAATTAGCAGCCACTACCATTCTTGCAGTCAAATCTTTCAATTGACGACTCAGATTGTTCCATGCTAAACATGTAGAGGCCAGTCTATCACATACACTCAACTATAAATGTGAATAATCATCTGTAAATAATTCCAGCTAGTTTGTGGTTGAACAGTGATAGGATTATGATATCACAGGTGACAATCTGCATCCAAAAAAAAAATGGAGGATTAGTCGAAATCACTACTTCCAGGTAAAACGTTGAGAGTGATACAAATGCAGTTTACATTCTTTGAGATCGTTATTAAGCATGTACAGACAACAAAGATGACTGCAGAATGTCAATCTCAATGGGAACTCAACAACATGTAATGCTGGCAACAAGAAAACTTCTTCTGTAAAATAAACTGCTAACGTCAGTGCCAAAGCCCATAAGGGTAAGGAGGTCCCCTCTGTGTGTCCAGAGCACACGCCTCTTGAATTAGCAAAATGGTGCCCCTCAGTGTCCATAGCGTGCATCCCTTAAACCTTCATAAATGGCTCCCCTCTGGTGACAGCACCCAAGGCAATCACACAGGTTGGCCAACGGATTGACCGGCGCTCTCTGACTGCCAGCTGTTTTTATGCGAGTCAACCTTTTTTTAACCTGGAAAAATTTTAAATAAAAAGATCCTGATAAAAAGTTTGAGCTAATGAAGGCCACATTCAAAAAAAGAATGTTGGATGCATAAATTTGCAAGCACAAAATTTAAAAATGCATTCAAACGCATCTAATATTTTATTTCTTGAAGATTATGGTGCACAGATGTTTGCAGGGTCAAATCTATAAAATTTATGAAACATGTTGGAAACTGGTCGAATAGCATAAGAACAAGGTACAGTAAGCTCAATATTCAGTACTTTTGCCTAAGTGTCAGCCAAAAATGAATCCTCAGTCTAATCAGTGCGCTGGCTGTGGTGGGCCTCCAGAGCTCCACAAGTACTGCTGAGGTCGAATTTGACTGCCAGTTTTCTTGCCCCTTGATCAGCCCCCTGTGTCTCTGGTATGCTGTGACCCTTCATAAACTCTACTCCGTTGCATAAGAGTTTCTGGCTGCAGACACAATCCAATTGGCTGTTCAGCAGAGCTCCTGAATTGCGATTTGCTGCTTTTTTTGTATGAAAAATGACTTAATTGTAACACATTTTAAAGATAAAACAGGCTTTGCTGTATCGAGTTTTATTAAGATTACTTCCATTGGAAATTGGCCAGGACCAAAACAAAAAAATCTTTACAATTAGGATTTTATTAAAACAGAGTTTGTTTGACCTGTATTGCAATAATACTGCTAATATACAATTTAAATAAATCACAAAAGAAACTATAAAAGTAATAACAGCTACACAACATAATTCCAGTAAGAGAGAATTCAAAAACTCAGCCAAAAGTGAAATGGTAGAACAGCTAAAACAAGTTTTCCCTTAAGTTTCATTAGAAAAACAAGGGAATTGTAGTGATGTATTCTTTATATAAGGCCATTAAAGAAAGTGACCCATTTATTATAAATATAAAGTCACTCCTAATTCTTTGACAAAAATATAGAAAAAAACTGCCAAAATATTCCTACCCAGGCATTAATTAGAAGTGTGGAGGAGAACTTTACAAAAAAAATATTAGTTTAGCTATATGTAATGGAAGGATTTTTCTCTGTAAAAAGCAAAGGTGAAATAAAGAGAGGAAGGGAATCAGGAGTGCAGATGGGCATTGGTCGCTCTAGCGCAAAGCCAGCTGCAAAGACTAATGTTTTGGGAAAAACAGCCGGGAATGTTCTAAAGATACAGCCAAGGCTATGTAAGGAGTTGTTTTTCACTTCGAGAGGCTTTTTTCACATGTAAGCATATTACTGTGTCTTCTAGTACCGTGCACTTGCCTTAATCAGGGCCAAGTAGAAGAAAAATAATACCGTGTCCCGTGGAAGGGTGTGTACTGAAACTGATCACTTCTGTATACATTGCTTGCACGTAAGCGGCTTTTGGGGCAATGACACCTAATTAGTATATAAGGGGAGGTTCCGCCCTCAGTTTCTTTGGAAGCTCAACCGTGGGGAATGCGCGCACCGCCCGGTACCTTTGAGTAGGCTAACGAGTTGATCCTCTGACGAGACTGACAAGCGGGCTCCCTCAGTCTACTGGTCTAGGATGATGGCTCTGGGTCTTTTGATAAGCACAAGTTTGTGTCTTTTGATATTGCTGTAAGCACAAGTTTGTGTCTTTTGATATTGCTGTAAGCATAAGTTTGTTTCTTTTAATATATTACTGTAAGCATATACTTGTTTCTATAATCTATCGCTACTGCATTATACTGCACTATATGTATTTAAATGTTATAATTGAATAAGTAAATTTTATTGAAGTATCGGACCTCTTCTCTCTGATTTTTGCCCACTTATTCTAAAAAACCCCTTGAACCATTTTTCCAAATCAAAACACGATACTACTGAAAAAATAACATGTAACTAAGGTCTATGAAACATTTGTAAGAGCAATTTTCCTAATTCTATAAGATTCATGAATATTTTACTAGATGACAATGCATAATCTATGGGAGGTTCCTATAACCCCCATATGTAGAATTGTAACGGTATATTCTTGCCATTTCTAACAGCTTTGAGTAAATATTATTCTTCAGTTAGTGACAGCCTTGCCACGTGTAAGGCGTAGAGGGCAAACGGTTTTAAATCGTTCTCGTGCCCATGCCAAGGTCTCTTTGAGTGTGTGAAATAACACGTAAAGATAACGCGCTTATATAAGGCGTACAGAAGACAAAATTAAGAACCTTTAAGTATAGAAAGAAGAAGTAAAGAACTTAAGTACAGAAATAACTAAAGTTTCTCAAGAAAAGCTAAGTTTATAGAAGATACATTTTTCCTTTTTTTTTTGCCCTTTATTTTTGTGTGGATTATCTGCTTTTAACTTTCAGTAAATACTTTAAAAACGAACCTTTGGACTGAGAGATTACTTTTGGCATGCGTTTTGCCCGTGCTCGACTTTGCCTTATACTTCGGTGGCTACAACGTTCAAGAAAGGTTATATAAAAGGTCTGAAATATGATTCAGTGGTGGAATACTGATGGTTCTGCACCATGCCTGTACCCCCCAATAAAAACCTGACTCTGAATTTTTGCTATCTTTATTAATGGTATTGGACAGTGAAAATTTTGCTTCCTGAACACGTTTAGGTGTATCATATGGATTTTGGCCCCCTGATCACACAAATTACCTTGGAATGTTTCTATCACTTAAAGTTTTATTGCAATCACAAATTTTTTGTGATTTCCTTTCATGTCAGAATAATACATACAGTATACAGTAAAACAACTCTAAATGGAATGAATATCTGTGGTGATCATAAAGTAATGGCACTGAAACTAGAAACACAGCTTAGATATTCCAAATACTGTTGTTTCATTTGCAAACGAAACAGCTATGCTTAATTGTCATAATAAATAAAAAAAAAACCTGGCCGCTCTATAAGCATTTGGTTCCAAGGCAGAAGAGTGTGCCACATAAAACATTTGTTGACCTGAAAAAGATATATTTGCCTACACAAAATTTGAACTGAATAAATATTTCTTGAAACTGATGAACAAGGAAGATTGAGACATAGGTTTCCATGAATAACCAATGCCATGGTCAAGGAAGGCATTTGTTTTGGTCTTCCTAACAGACACAACATCAATGACAAGCGATTCAAAGATCTGCTATTGGCACAGAAGGCAATCACATGGCATTGTAACTACACAGCACCCAGCTATGTCCACCTGGATGACAACGTGCTTTAAGCATACAAAGCAATGAAGTGGAGCAAGCGGTTTAAGATTCATGTTCTGCATTTACCGACTTCATCGATGCCAATCTTTGTATAGTCAGTGATGAGTATGGCGAAAGTTTTCGCCAGGATATTCCAACAATGAAAAAGCAGTAACAGGGAATCCACTGAAACAATAAGCATCAGATGCCGAGTATAAATATAAATCGGCAGCAAAACATTTTTAGTCTCAATTGATCAAATTCAATGTGTCAGCATCATTAAGAGATTATAATAAACCAAATTCAATTAAAGTTCATTACATGATTTAAAAATTTCTATGTAAACTCAGTTGTGATTTCATAGTCTGAAATGACATTTGTGCTCAGCTTAAAGCGGTCTATCCTAAATGCAAAAAGGTTTTCAAAAAACAAAAATATTTGTTGTCTAGTGTTGTCCATACTTTAATACAATTAAAAAAAACAAATTCAAAAGATGAAAATGAATAAAAAGAATAAATGGAAAACAATTCATGTGTATGAAAAACATAATAAAAGGAAAAAAGCAAACTGCATATTGCAATATCTTTCTGAGTACAAAAACAGAATTACAAAGACCAGATAATTAATCAAGGAGTTTAATTAGAAACAGTAACAATTAACAAAGAGCAGGTGCAGACAGCAATAAATGTTAAATATGAGCAGCTACTTCCGTAACATTTGCACTTGTATAATCATTAGCAAGAAATCCATCTAAAATTTCCAAGAAATTTCAAAAGAAATAAGGAAGAACAATATTTTTATACGTAATAAACACTAAAAAGTTAATAAACCCCTTTAGGAATTTCCTGAGTGATACCATAAAGCTAAAAGCTGCTAAATGAAGGCACATTTATTTAAAATAGAGTCCAAATGAAAGTTAGAATTGGTTGAAAAAACCTTGGGCAACTGCAGCCTTCCAGAACAAAGCAGCAGAATATATTACAGTCTGGTATAGTTAGTCCTGCAAAGGTGATACAGGGAAAATTCAAGAATGTCAAAAGAAAGGGAAGTAAACGAATGACCGATATTCCTAGCTACAACACCCAGATGAAGAATAAGGAGAAAAGATTCAAACAATTAATGACAATGAAAAGAGAAACTCCGAGAGATGAACAAATTTCAACAAAAGTTGGTAAAGTTCACAGGAGGGTAACCCAAAAATGAAAGACATAGAAACAAACAATAAAGATTATGAGCATAGAGCATAAAAAGGCAATGAACTGGAAAAACACAAAACAAGGAGAGGAATACAGTTGTAACCTAGTGTGGTACACTTCAGATGTTCTGAGCAAACATTTTGAGAACTTCCGTTGCATTATATTTTGCTGCCAAAAACAATGCACTACTAGAACCACTGGCACAACTGGAAACAAGAATTACAAACATTGCTTCATTAAATTCTTACTTAAGTTCAACATTAACTGCACAAATGGATAAAATTTAAAGTACAACAGCTCTTTTTCATCTGAAGCAATGTGTCCAATTCCTTTGAACCTCACTGGAGGAACCTCATTCTGTTTTAGAATACATGCTCAGGAAGACATGGAAAAATGAAGAACATGCTATGCCAGAATTAAATAATTTGTAAGCACTGAAGTTAGTTTGTTTTCAAACAGATTAATCAGTTCCAAAATGAATTCCCTAATATGAAACACACTTCTATTTTCAATGTGATAAACACAATCATTTAGAAATTAAATTCTCAATTTAAAACATGCATGGTGAAAGCAGCAGTTAGAAGATATTGAATAACTTTCAGAGAAAAAAATCCACTACCATATAACTATTCAAAATGGGTTCTATATATTGCAGTAAAGTGCATCACACTACAATACACAAATATATATATATATATATATAAATTTCATAAATGCATACTAGGGCAAGTTTATTGTTTTTTTTTTTTAAATAGTATCATTACCTTTACAACCCCAAGTTCAAAAAAATTTGGGACACCGTGTAAAATGTAAATAAAAACAGAATGCAATGTTTACAAATCTCATAAACACGTATTTTATTCACAATAGAACATAGAAAACACATACAATGTTGCAACTGAGAAAATTTAACATTTTAAGAGAAGAATAAGGTCAATTAGAATTTGATGGCAGCAACACGTCTGAAAATAGTTGGGGCAGTGCCACGTTTACCACTGTGTAGCATCCCCTTTTCTTTTAACTGCAGTCTGAAAAACGTCTGGGAACTGAGGAGACCATTTGCTGGACTCAGGTAGAGGAATGTTGTCCCATTCTTGTCTGATATAAGATTCTAGCTGCTCAGTAGTCCTGGGTCTTCTTTGCTGCATTTTTGGTTTCATGATGCGCCAAATGTTTTTAATTAGTGAAAGATCTGGACTGCAGGCAGGCCAGTTTAACACCCAGACTCTTCCAAAATGAAGCTATGCTGTTGAAATAGATGCAGTAAGCTGTTTAGAATTGTTTTGTTGATATATGCAAGGCATTCCCAGGGAAAGACTTCATTTGGATGGGAGAATATGTTGCTCTAAAACCTGTATATACCTTTCAGCACTGATGTTGCCTTTCCAGATGTGTAAGCTGCCATTTCCATAGGCACTAATGCACTCTCATACCATCAGAGATGCAGGCTTTTGAACCGAGTTCTGATAACGAGCCTAATTTCCCATTTCATCTTTAGTCCAGAGGACACGGCATCCATGTTTTCCAAAAAGAATTTCAAATTGCGATTCGTCTCAACCACCAAACAGTTTTCCACTTTGCCTCAGCCCATTTTAAATGAACTTTGGCCCAGAGAAGATGGCAGTGTTTCTGGATCATGTTCACATATGGCTTCTTGTTTGTATGATACAACTTTAACCTACATTCATGGATGGAACAGCAAACTGTGTTCACAGACATTTCTGGGAATGTTCCTGAGCCCACGGCAGTGATTTCCATGATAGAATCATGCCTGTTGCTAATGCAGTGCTACCTGAGGACCCGAAGATCACAGGCATCCAATATTGATTTTTGGCCTTGTCCCTTGCACACAGAGATTTCTTCAGAATCTCGTCATCTTTTGATTATATTATGTACTGTAGATGATGAAATATTCAAAGTCTTCAAAACTTTACATTGAGGAACATTATTCTGAAATTGTTTCATACTTTGTAGGCACAGATTTTTGCAAATTGATGAACCTCTGCCCATCTTTACTTCTGAGGGATTCTGTCTCTCTAAGATGCTTTTTTTTATACTCAATCATGTTATTGACCTTTTGCCAATTAACCCAATTAGCTACAAAATGTTTCTCCAGCTGTATCTTTTTAGTACCATTTACTTTTCCAGCCTTTTGTTCCCCCATCCCAACTTTTTTGAGATGTGTTGTGGCTAACAAATCATCAAATCATCATTGCATTCTGTTTTTACTTACATTTTCCCTAGCATCACAGTTTTTGGGGATTTTGGGTTGTATTTTGAACACTGATTTATTGTATGTGCACAGTTCCTGAGTTTTTTAAAACAACTAGGGGTTCCACCCCCTGCTCGCTTTGCTTGCCCACCCCCGGGTTTGGTTTACTGGATATGCAATTTAAAGAGATTGTTATTTTCATGGGAATTGTTACATATGCATTATTTTCACTTTTACTTAAAAACTATTGTAAAAACAATATTTGGAATTACCTTTTCTTTAAGATCGCACTGAATTTTGATTTCGTGTTTTGACTTACATCATGACAATGCAACGTATATCTTCCTTGAAGTGAATATCGTTTCTATCTCTCTAATAAATAAAATGACTTCTTCTAATGTTTGTCCATGCTTTTTCTTCTTCGCTTTGTTGTTGACTTGTCATCTAGAATGTATAAAATTATTGTCCTGATAAAATGTATAAGAGCTGAGAGCACAGGAAGTGTGCCTGACAAAAGCAATCACACTACTGAAGTTCAATGACCGTGATCTTGTTTGAAAATAGTTGTAAATAGGGCGTGACTTGAAAGAATCTCATGTTAAAAGTCTCTGTCTCACGGGACTTCATGCCGCAACAACGTTTTTGGAATCTTTTAATTCTCGCTGGTAACGTGAATTAGACAATCTATAAGTCTAAATTTAAAGCTTTAAAGTTTAAATCCAAAAAATATACTCAATCTCTTTCCGCTGTTCCATTACTTCACCAAGTAATAATTTCCATTTGTTTGCGCTTATGCAATCTTTCCTATCCTTTTTTTGAGACTTTGGAATTGTCATACTTCCATTATCTCAGGGCCGGAAATAAAAGACAAAGAGTAGATGACAAAGTAGTAGATTGTAAAGAATTCAAAAAATGTTGGCGCGATACACATGCAGAGCAGATTGGAGATAATGAAATTACTAAAATTCGAAAGTCTCAAAAAAAGATTGCATTAGCGCAAACAAATGGAAATTATTACTCTGTAAAAATAACGGAACAGCGAAAAGAGATCGAATATATATTGAAAGTTTAGATAGATAGATAGATAGATACTTTATTAATCCCAAGGGGAAATTCACATAAACTTTAACTTAAACATAACTTTAAGTCCGAGACTTGTAGATCGTCTAGTTTGTGTTGCCATCAGGGAAAAGTAGTGTTTCTTCCCAATGAAGAAGGTGTATCCGTGAGAATTAAAAAAGTTGTTTGGTGAAAGTGAAATCCACATACGCAAGTGGCAGAGACACAAAGTGGCTAGCACGTAGTGCAGGCCGGAGGGGTTGGCGAGCAAAGCGAAGAAGGAGCGAAGCCCCCTAGTATCTTATATATAAATGTCTACACGTGGATGTGTGTGTGTCTGTCCGGCCCGGAAGTGAGGGGTGGAGTTGGGGTAAGGGCTTCACCTCTGAGGAAACAAACTCACTTAACCACAAATACACAAGCAACGCGAGGACATCAGCAAAACGAAACCTCCGAAGAAATAGACACTCACTTAGCCGCTTAATACAGAAGGGTGAGCACATCGGCAAAACAGTATCCCTTTTACTTTTCCTCCCACCACTAATATACAAGCGAAGCAAGCATGTCGGCAAAATAAAACCGACGATTTCAATAGTTTCTAGGAGCCCAGGCTGTTTACAGCACGGTTTTACACAGCTAGTACAATGTAACGAATAACATTTGTTGCTTGTCAGGCAGTGCAGAATTGTACAGCAACAATACAATACAAAGTCAAATGATACAAATTGTTTAAGAGAGCAACGAAAGTTAAAAACAAATACATGAATAAATATGTAACCACTCTAAATTATGAATAAATACCAAATATAACCATACAATATGCAAAAGAAAGCACTTTTTAGTGAATGTGGTAAAATGCCAACTGTGACTCAAATTACACATATCTCCAGATATAATTAAATTTGCATGAATCAATGGATAATATTGAACATAAAATTTCTGGTAGCCTAATTACTAAGATGAAAAATTGACTAGCTCTGGCAAATTTGTATAAGTCTTCTCTATAAAAAAACATGAGGCAAGTAACAAAGAAGATGAAGATGAAGAAGAAAAACGTCTTTTGATGCAGAACTAAAAAATTCACACAGCACTCCTTCTATAAAACCTGGACCTAATTCTTGAAATGATTCAACACAATCAATACTGAAGCTATATTTTTCTCAAGCAAATTTCGATTTTATTTGTGGTAATACCTATTTTCCATATTTACAATTATGTTCTGATTAGTTACAATTCTTACTAGAAGTATCTGTATTCAGATCATGGCTATCTAGAATCTGAGTTGTAGACACGTATGTGTATCTGCATTGTGATTACTGAAAATTTAAGATTTGTATCCATTCGACGTCTGTTAGAGCTTTCAACTAAAGATCTCTCTAATTGCATTGTTCCTGGCTAAAGATTAGAATTACACACATTATTAATGAGTCTGCATTAAAAATACATAAATGGCTATTTTTGATATCTAAAATGTCATTTTAACTAGTCAAAATGTAATTGAAGCAATCTGTATATATTGCTTAATTACCGATATCTCAAAAACTCTATAAAATTCCTAGAGGAAAAATTGTATATATTTCTGATTTACACTCTGACTGAATAAAATTTCTTTTTATAAATAATGTATTACATTTTAAGTCAGAATGTAATTACAACTAGTAAAAGTACTTTAAAACTACATGCCATATGTGTGAGTTTCCTATACTCAAAAGAAGGGCAGAAATAGTAAAGCACAAGCATTCAGAGAACAACTGAAATCAAACACATACTGTAGAAATACATGCATTTTTAAACAACACACCCAGCCAATGTCTGTGTGGAGTTTGCACACTCTTCCAGTGTCTGTAATGGATTTTCTCCCACATCCTCGAAGAACTACAGCTTAGCTTTATGAGCGATTATGGCTGTTCTCCAGTTGGAGTGAGTGGGCACTTCAATGGACTGCTACCCTCTAAAGTCTTGCCTTGTACCAGAGGTGTCAGAAAAGGCTGTGGCCTCTAGTGATCCTTAACTAGATTAACTGGGTTTGGCAATGTCATGTTACAAAATTTTGGAACCTAATGCACCAAAACACTGTACGACACTTAAAGGTGATGGTGGCATAGTTTTTCTTAAAGAAGATGTATGCACAGTGATGTGAAAGTTCCCTTTCTTTTAATTCTAAGGTTTTACATGTCAGGACATAACTGTTATATAGTCCTCAACAGGCTCTAAAATTAGTTCCAGTTAACCTCATTTATTCAACGAGACAGCTCACAAGCCAATACGTAAAAATGTAAGAACACTTCTGTATTTGTGAGTCCGAAGGTAGAAACAAGTGCTACTAATACATTTAAAAGGTCATTTTTAATAATCTGGACTAAACGTTCAATAAAAACAATGTTGCACTTTTAAGTTTGTTGCTACGTATATTTGAGTTTTATCTTCTCATCGCCTTATTTTTTTGAGATTATATTTTCTCGATCTGACTAATAATGAATTGTGACAAACTTTATTACTTCATCTGAAATGTCACAATTTGCCTTCAGCTAAGGTCACGTGTGACAGACAGACAGCACCCTGACAATGTAACGATGTTCATCACTAACCCAGGTCCTTAGGATGGACAGGAGCCGATGTGGACAACTACAGTAGAATGTTTTGGTTCTTCCTCAACAGGTAAGGTCGTTTGTACGTCCGGTCCGGGCTGGAGCCAGAGGAGTAACGGTGTGAGGCTCCAGTCCAGTTAGCAAATTAAGCTAAAGTCCAACCTTTTCGAAACAACGTCTACGTTAAATTCCGACGTTCCACTATATTTTCCGGCACCAAATTTACCTGGTGTATTTTTTTAATTATTACCGTTCATAAAAATTAACGAGATGATGTGGTAATTGTATACCTATACGTCTATACTTTACGTCTTTCACAAAAAACAGAAAAGCAATACATATAATTAATACTACTTCGCGTTCAAACACAACTTATGACTATTCAGAACACTACGATGTAATTTGTGATCGCATGCTATGAATACTTACGTTTGGAAAAAAAACGCAAAAGCAAATCACTGCATCCCTTCAACGCCTGTTGTGTTGTGTTCTCTGCTTTTCAGAAACTTTACTGTACCTTGTTAATTAAAGTTTTAAACCAGAAAACCTACCTTTCCAAAGTTAGAAGCCAACGTCATGTACCAGAGTCAAAAAAAATATCAGAACACACTTTTAGATTAAGTAACATCACACATCTGTTACGGGTTTGAAAACTTTTTTAGCTAAATACTACACGATCCCTCCAAGGATCCCACCCCATAATACGTCGCATAGTGGTGACGTGTTTATTTTTATTTTTTGCCTTTTTTTCTTTCTTTTTTTTAATACTCTCCCCCCATCCCCAACTCGCGGCGCGATGTGGTGACATCACTCAGTCGGCCCCTAAGAAGCTGCAAATGCAAGACGATGAGGTTCGACTGCTCTATGTAGACGAAAAGGTCTCAAAATCTAACATTTGCGCAACTGCATAAAGCATTTTTAGGTTGGCCATTATTTGTAAAGTGTAACTCATTGTGACGTTGCAAATTACATGGAGGATGCTTTACCTACTTTAGAATGCTTTTGTTACTATTAGTTTAGTATTTCTATTTTTTAAAATATATCAGCTACAGTGTACCCCATATCCAATTTGTTTATTAGCAGATCATCCAGTTTTTCAAAATGTCAAGTGTTTTTTTGTGCTCTCATTCAGGTAATTACGTGTGTTTTACACTTTTGTTTTATTTTTCTCACCTAAGTGTGAGGTTATTGAAGGCGTGATTCATGACTTAAATACTTTGTGTAAACATTGCTTCTTTCAGATTAATTACAAAATAGTCCTCAGTTAGCAGGATCAGTTGTTACCAGGAGACCATCTGATTTGAAACCGATGGAAGAAACTTCTAAAAGAGTTTAAAGTGAATGGTGAAAATTGTGGACTAGTACCAGTAGAAATTGTAGACCAGGAGCAGTGCCATTTAAATTATTAGATAGTAAAGAGAAAAAACAGAAAATGCTGTTATTAAAGTAGCATTGTTATTATTGTGTAGTATTGCATTCATTATTTAGAAACTATAAATATGATTATGATCCTTTTTACTACACTATATCCTTATAAGATAAATGATATTGTGAAGCAATTTATATATTCTACATTTACATACATATTTTACTTAGCTGATGTCTTGGGAATCTGTCATCAATGATATCTGGTGATTTCTGCTGTTTGGTAGGAACAGGCTGACTTTGCAACATACCATAACTTAAACAGAGTGTGTCAGCCATTCTATAAATTTTCATTGTACACCTTTCATGCACCATTTTTTCAAAAGACAACGCCTGACCACTCTTGGTTGTCATCCCATACAAATTACTATGTGACATCCGTATTTTTCTGTCATATCCCTGAATGGTTCCAGGTCTTATATCAGTGATGCATTCTGTGATGCCAGAAATTAGTCCCTATCCCATTTAAATCTTGAAATCAGCCCTAAGTGTAATTGGAAGTCAGTTTAAAGACCTAAGAAATACAATTATGTGGTTATCTTTCTAGTTTTAATATAATTACTAGTTTCTAGTAATAATGTTTCCCTCAGCAGTATTTTGAATGAACTGAAAGCTGCATATGGAGCAGTTGGAACAGCCTATCAATAAAACATTGCAGTAGTCAGTCCAAATAGAAATAAATTAATTAATGAATTACTCAATATCCTCCTTATTTAGATACCATATTTATTTTACAGTATGTTTAAGCTTGAAGAAGCAGATTTTAAATAGTGTTCTTATGTTTGTTTTGAAAGACAAATCTTGTGTTAAAGGCAAAGTACTGCCTAAGTAGGTTGTTTAGACCTATTGAGTTAAAAGTTGTTGCACTCTTGTGTGATTTTCCCATTAATTTTAATACATTTGTTCAAAGGCAATGTAATTATTATACATTACTGCTCAATCAATATTATAATAATTAATTATGTTCAATAACATTGTTTTACAAATATGCTTAAAAACTGTACAGAGGGTTTAGAGATATAGTTAGATCATTATTTTCCATCTGGCAGCAGACAGAAAAATAGTTTAGGGATGGCCACCCTGTATACTTGAAAAATAAATGGCAAGCAAAAAAAACCATCTTTACAGAAAGAAATCTGAAACAGAACTGAACTAATAGGGCGAGTCTGGTCTATAAATATGGCTGACACAGGAAGAGGTGGAATTAAGAAGGCTAGAACAGGAAGGGATGTCATCAGAAAGTGGGTCCTGGATACCGGAAGTGACGTCATCAGAAGGTGCCAGAAGTGGCATCGTCATTAGGTGGGTCAGTGGTGATGCCATTGAGAGGCACTATCTTTGGCTGGTCTACAGAGGGACAAAAGGAGAAAGGATCAGATGACAGTGTCAACCCCTGCTCCATCTGTGAAGCAACACTATTTCAGCCCATAAACTGTCTCCCATGTTCATGGGTGTTACTCCTTGCAGACAATAAATACAGATACAACACTAAGTGTACGGGACAAATAGATTGTCCATTTTTTTTTTGTAAAATCAGATGGTAAAGAATTAATCTGCGTAGAATTAGTGATGCATTTTGGCTGATTGTATATTTTTGCAGATGGTTGTTGTGATGACTAGGGGATGTCAGTGAGCCCAAAACACAAACACACAAAGACAGTCTCGAGTTCAAAGAACGGGTGTTTTATTACACAAATATCTTGTATACGAAGCTCAAAACAAGTTGTCTCTTCTCTCTCTTCCTCTCCCCTCTCTACCGCACTGCTTTCCTCCAGTCGAGCGTTGCCTTCTTTCCTCTTAATTCCAACTCTCCTGGACAAGGCAGTGCGGTCCCTTTTATTAAGGACCCAGGAGTACTTCTGGTGGCAGTACTTCACCTGCACAAAAGTCCCAAATAGTAGGGAGTGTAAACCCCCACAGCAGCCTCTTGTAGCACCCATGGACCCCAGCATGGCTGTGCTACTGGACTACAATTCCCAGCTGGTGTCCAAACAGACATTGATATCCAGGGCTTCAGCCATCTGGCTCCCTGGGGGAATAAACAGCCCTTTGTGAGAGTCCTTCCCTGTCCTTCCCTTTTATCCCGGCCGTGTCCATCTGCCTGGGGATTCCCTTTGGGCAAGGAATCTTTTTCTCTCTTGGACGGGATGTCCTTGCATCCACCTGTGGCCTTATGCCTGGTTAAGGAACATTTCTCTCTCTTGGTCTGAATGCCTGTCCATCCATGTGGGGCCTCCCATCTGGGAAAGAAACCTTCCCCTCTCCTGGTCAGGATGTCCATCCATTCCATATGGCACTTACGTTGTGTTTTAGTTAGTCAGAAACAGAAAAAAATGATGAGGATGTCATCATTATGATGCAGATTATTAATAACACTCTCTTTTCTACAATAAAGGTTAGCATTCAGGTAAAAGCTTTTTTACAGGTAGAAGAAAGTTGGGACAGAGATATGGTGGATGAGAAGGACATGCTTGGTGTGGTAGTTATGGGGTAGATGCCAATGAAACTGCCTGTAAAGAAGGACAACAAAGTTTTTTTTAATTTTCCTTCTTTAAACCTTGTGTTCTCCCTAATTATTCTTCCTAAGAGTGACAGCCAGAGCACAGAGAATGCAGCAAAATGAGACCACGACCTGGGCCAGAGAGAAGGGAAACAACTAAGATTGAGATCTATAGACTGAGCAGACAGACATTAGAGAGTGAGAGTAGAACAGCTGGCCTGGCAGACACCCAACAATGAGGGAGAGAGCACAGACTAATTTAGCTTTAGCTGCCAACATTTATGATCAAACTGAATGAATCTGCCATCCAATGGATCTCTTTAAAACCAGGACTTGCAGTTACTTTATATTTATTCATATAATTGCTAGAAATATCTATGTAACAACTGTCTGTGAATGTGGGTGTTTCAGTGATTTTTTTTTTTCTATTCTAATTGTTTTTTTCATTAAAAAATACAGTTCTAATTGTCATTTTCCTTCTTTATGTCTAACGGCAAAATCACATCAGTGGTGCATGACGTATTGATCATTTTGTATTTAAATGCATCAAGTCTCAAAATGTTATTGTCTAAATTCTGTTTAAAAAGGAAGGCATATTTCTATGTGATTATGATAAAATTCAAGAAGCTAAATAAACAATTATTATGGCTTTGGGCAGATTTAGTGTGGAGATTGGGTTGCACTTTTGTTCTTCTCATTTTGGTTTAAAGATATTATTACACTCTGATCCAGAGACTGGGATATGGAGGAAATTGGAGTGCAAAGACAATGAAAACATTCAAGCTCCCTGCAATGACTCAGTCCAAGATTTAATCCATGTCAGCTATATTAAACACTGCATAACATTCTAAATTATAGGTAAGAAATTAGTTTAATTTTAACGGCACATTTTATTAAGTACCTATGACTTTTAATAAATAAGGTTTCTATAAAGTATGCCTTTAATGTTTTATTAAGTGTGACTTGTATTAATAATGTGTATGACTTTCTATTAAGTAAGACTTTGTATGTTGGTTTTATATTATGGGGCATGTTCATATAAATGTGAGGTTATATCATAAAAACTTTTGAATATAAGTCAAGGAGCATTATGCTTAAACTATTTAATGCATTAGTATGACTTCATCTGGAATACTGAATACAGTTGTGGTCACCACAGTAAAAGAAAGACATAGCAGCAGTTGAAGCTGTGCAGAGGAGAGCAACTAAGTGTATCCCAGGAATTAAGGACATGTCCTTCTCTAACAGACTCAGAAAATTAAACTTATTTAGCATCAAGCAAAATAGACTTCATGCGAACCTAATCCAAGCATTTAAAATCTTCAAAGGCATAGATAAAGTAGATCCAGTAATATTTCTTCAGCTTAACGATGAATTATATACTCGAGAACATCAGTGGAAATTAAGTGTATTTAAGTGTGAAGCCAGAAAGCACTTCTTTATGCAAAGAGTTGTGGGACTCTGAAACAAACTATGGAGACATGTAGTTGAAGCAGAAACCTTGACAACCTTTAAGAAGAATATGAAAAAGATATTGGGACAGCTTAGCTATTAGCTAAAAATATGGGCTTGTTGGACTGAATGGCCACCTCCTGTTTGTCATATTTCTTTCGTTTCTAATGTTTAATACCAATTTCACAATAGCCTATGTGTTTTTTATGTATTAAGATGTGCATACATCTCATTGATTATATCTGTAACCCATGATTTGTAGGTGTTTTGTCACAACGATTTTAATTGGTGAACACTGAGATTTAGCTCTGATGATGATCCAAAAAAAGATGTAATTTCATATTAGATCTTTAATCATAAACAGTTGCTTCTCCCCCTTCTGTTTCCAACAACTGTGCTGCTAAAATGCTCACAAGCTTTAACTACATATTATTTCTACAAAAAACATTTATTAAAAACTTCTTTGATGAATGTGTGTCCTTATGTATGTTTATGTGAGCTTTTATGATCAGGTAACAGTTTTGGAAGCTTCAGAGGGCCAAAGATTAAATGTTACATTCAGTGGCATGTTTCACATGAACATTTTGATAGGACCATGCTCGAATTTTCCTAATGTGCGCAGACTTCTCTAAGGTAAACCTTAACTTAGCTAATGACAATATCTGACCTTCTTTTGTTAACAACTAGTGAAACATGCAAGTTCAGTCACCTTTCATGTCACAAAAAAAAGTCTAAAATGGTATAGTTTTGATTGGCATCATCTTACAAAATATAGTCATATATGATTAAACCTTATATAAAAAACTGAATGACTTTCAACTACCCACTACTCAGGAAAATTTATTGGCTATGAACTGCTTAAATTGAATTGGCAACACCTCAGCAAGTCGAGAATTGAACAGCTCCTGAATGAAAAATGACAAAGCACAATAACATGGAAAGAACACTCAGATTACACATAGACACTGCACCACTCTCTGTCTCTCACTTCATCCAACTCACTCCAGAAATCTTCTTTCTCATCCATCGCACACCCAACTTGTGGGGCATATGCACTAACAAAATTCATCATCACACCTTCAATTTCAAGCTTCATAATCATTACTCTTTTCACCTCCAAAACACTTTTGTTATACTGCTCCTTCAGAATAACTCCTAACATATTTCTCCTCCGATCCACACCATGATAGAACAATTTGAATCCACCTCCGATCCACCTTGGCCTTACTCTCCTTTCATTTAGTCTCTTGCACACACAATATATCAAACTTCCTTCTCTCCATCATATCAGCCAACTCTCTCCCCTTACCAGTCAAACTGCCAACATTTAAAGTTCCTACCCTCACCCTCAGTTCCACTCTCCTTACCTTCCTCCTCTACTTGTGCCTCCGGACACATCTCCTCCCTCTTCTTCTCCTTCTTCAGTCAACAGTAGCCCAATTTCCACCAGCACCCTGATGGATAACAGTACTGGTGGCGGCCGTTGTTCACCTGGGCCTCAACCAATCCAGTATGGAAATTTGTATCATTGTCAGCATATTGATTTGGCAAAATTTTACACCAGATGTCCTTCCTGACGTAACCCTCCCCATTTATCCGGGCTTGGGACTGGCACTAAGTAATACACTAGTTTGTGCATCCCCTGTGGCTGGGTTAGGAGGGTAAATGACACAGACTGCTGAAGAACAGTAGCTATGTCTGTGTTATACACACTTTGTGCTTATTGGTAAATAAATGGATTAAATAGCCAGATCATTAAAACAGAACACAATGTGTTAAAAACCAGTCGTTCAAAATAAATATAATGAGTAATCCAGCACCTGTGGTCAGTTGTTCACATTACATCTTTAATAGTGCAAGCACTCTCTACTCATTAAACAGTCACATTAAAACCGTATTAGAAACATTTTAAAACAATCGCATTTTTTTTGAGAAATTCAGTTTGTGCATCACAAGCATGAATGTGACATATCACATTAGAAGATGATTTAATTCCATTCCCAGCCAGAGATCACCACAAAAAGTGGCAAAATCACTCACGTTGAACAGGATATCCATATTTACCCATCTATAGACATAAGCTTGCCTTATTATATAAAGTGAAAGAGGTTATCCTCATGTCAAGCTTTCATTTAAATATTATTCTCATTAACAGATGTACCTCTGAAAGACATTTTATCCAAGAATTCTTGTGTGTGGCTGTTCCAGCTATTGGGACATCTCACAAGTCATTATTGATATGATGCTAAAGTTATCAACATATTATGCTTCTACACACAGTTAAGGATTATGTCTTTCTGCTGCATTAGCTTTTCTCTGACTAAATTCATATATTGAATCTTAGTAGAAATAAAACTGCTCTATTATTGCAGAGCTTGAAACAGTACCACGTACAAGCTGAAACTTTTAAACACTTAACTATAATCAAGGTGAAAAATTGATTGAACTAGAGCACTGGAGCATGCTGTTTTCACATATTGGGAAACTGAAGAATGTAGGCTGTGATTAAATTGAATTTTCTAACCGAGAAATTGTAATTTAATATTACCACAGGTGTATGAAAACATAAATAAAATATCTCAAGCTACCAGTAAAGCTTGAGTACTCCTTAGCATAAATTCCACTTGTATCTAAACTTTCACTGAAAGAACACAATAGAATATACAAATTTCCATGAAAAATTGCTTTATGTGGTGTTTTGATGACGGTGATGGAAAAAAATCGTCAAGAGGTCACTCTGGAATCTCACTTATTTGTTCAATGATGGAAGAGACATGCTATGTGGATTACATCGTTGTTAAGATCTTCAAACAATATTAATAAGTCATGTTTTTCTATTGGTAATCTTGGGAGATTCTGGTACCATAATATGACATTCTGGAACTCACCTAAATACATTTTATGTCTTCACAGTATGAACATGAATATCCGGACTTCCTGTGTATTCATCTTGCTTTTAAGGAGTATCTCAACCATGTCAGGAATTTGTAGTCCATGTCATAACAGAGCCATCAGTGCCCTTTAGATGTGCATCATATACACTATAACTGTCCCCTCACTTGAGAGCAAAGAAAAGGAAGACTTCTCTAGCCATACAGCTTTTTTTCACTGTTCATGAATCAACTGAATACTGCTTGTATTCTATGCACTACTTTCATTGCAAAAATACAATTTTTTTGCTTAATAAGGAGCTTATGAGTCACAACTTGACTATAGTATTCATCAAGGTGATTTCCTAGGTAGATTTTTCTTGATGAAATTACCTGAACCAATTTAGATTCTGTTTTTCTTTACATCTCGATTCATTGTACATACATCCTGGTCATGGATTGTGCACTTTTATCCCCAATGTCTATTAACTGATGTCTTTCTGTCTGATTTCTATATTTGGATTCTTTAGCCATTCTTTGTGAAACATCAGCAAGTTCAACCTTATGAGAAAGTTTTACAGATTTCCTCTTTAAGCAATGGCCAGCATTGTATGTATGACCTTAAGCATGAGGGGATATTATTTGGTTAATTATCTCTTTGACCACCGCAGTGTAGAACAAAGAATAAGTTTCAATGAGGTGGCCCTGTCAACAGAAGGAAATATATAAGTCATTCAATGTCTTAATACTATTTTTTATTTTGAAAAACTATATGTAGACATCATTTATATTAATTATGTACCACATCATTAACAAATGAATCATGTGCATATGATTCATTAAAGATATGTAAAGAGAAATGCCTAATTAAAAATGAAATAACAATATTTTTAGAATTTTTACACGAACCAGAACATTCTTCCAAAACAACAAGTCGCAACTGACTAATATGGTACAGGTAATGGAAAAAACTTTTAGTTACATTACAACATAAGAATGGATTTAAATCATTACACAGGCAAAATCAAATTACAGTCTACAGATTTATTATGGTAAATTGCTCTGCATGGCAGTAACAAATAAAAGTAAATGAATGTCTTAATTGAAGTGGCCACTTATATCCTGGAGTGTTTATTAAAGCCTCAGATGTGCTATTGTCCTGCTATTTTCCATAACTACATTCTATACTGGTAGTATTCTGTCAGTGACTCCCACAATGGTAACTAAGTACTATCGATCGTTAGCACTGAGATTTTGATTTTCTGCTATTTTTTGACATTTAGCATTATTCATTCACAGGGTTGATTTCTATTATTTCCAGCTAATGCTGCTGAGATAGATTTGAGCCTTTAATTTTTGTTGAAACATTTACATTTCTTCAAGAAATCTGAGAAATTTGTGTAAATAATGTTTGGATAAATGAGATGAGTTTTTGGATAAATTCAAACATATTTTAGGAACAGGGAATCCAAAAACGGCCACCCTCAACAAGTTCAGTTTGCATGCTGTCAACTTGTAATGATAACATAAGGAAAATTAAAACGACAGTTAATAACTATTATATCTTTTTTAGCCTGCGGCCGGGGCCCTTGCCTGGCTGGGACACCTCCACGCTGGGAGGACCAGGGGAGAAAGCATAGCCAGAGTGCTACTTTCCCCGGAACGCTAGATGGCAACCCTGCCTGGGTTGCTGCAGTGCCTTGGACTCCCACAGGGCTTCATGGGAGCTGGAGTTTGGTACAGCCTTGTTGGGATCCGCAGGTGCCACCAGGGGGTGCTGCAGCAGGAGCTGCTGAGCCCTTATGGGCAGTTCTTCCATCACACCCGGAAGTGCTGCCGGAAATGAGTCATCAAGCACCTGGAGTACTTCCGGGTGCCTTATAAAAGGAGCAGGCAGCCACTACTTGGGGAGCGAGAGTCGGGAGGAGGAAGACGAAGCTTGACCACAGGAGTGGAGGAGAGAATTAAAGAAAGAGTAACAGAGGAGAAAGAATTGTATTTGTGCTGTGCTTTGGACTGTGTTGTGCCTGTGTGAAATGGGGGGGTGCTTTCCATGAAGAAAAAGAAAAAATTAAAATGCGTGTGCTTTGAACTTGTGTCCCATGCAGCCTGGGGGGGGGTCCACATTTTATATGCAAATAAATTTAGTGCACTGGAACCAGTGATATACTTGTGCAAGTCAATGTAGTTCATATGCAAACCAGTGGTATGCATGTACAAACTGATATAGTTCGTGCACAAACCAATAATATATGGACAAGAACCAATGTAGTTCATATGAATGAAACCAGTATATTATGCACACAAACCTGTTAGTTATGCACACAAACCAATAGTAAATATTCATAAACAATCGTGCTCATATGTAAACCAATAGATTATGCACAAAAATAAATGATTTATGGCCTTCATACACAAACGCATGCCTGCATCTGTGATTAATCATCACTTTCGTATTTCTGGGTTTGACTTACTTGATTTTTGGATTTTTTTTTAAATAATTTCAACTGGTTTATTCACTTTATGGATTTTCTGGTGATATGATTTTGTTTTTTGTTTAGCCTATGATTGCCTCTATTTTGTGACTGTTGTTGCATGATCAAAGCCATGTTGTCTGTCAGTGTTATGCTTGTTGCCAGATATGTGATTGTGAATATCAAGTAAGTAATACAATTGTCTTCACATTCCACCTATTTTACATTGTAGATGTGGGCATTTTGTTATATGAACATAGGATCTTCTCAAAAACAATGATCAAATGTTAGAGCTAGGTAAGGGAAACCAAACAGGTTAGTATAAAAACAATTTTGCAGTGATATTTTTGACTATGACTTTGTTTTACATATTAGTTTGATTATCAGTTTAATTCTTTTCTCCAAGTGTTTCTCCAGCCTGTTTTTAGATAACAAATTGGACTGTCCATTTTGTTCCTATCATTTTCTCATCACTCTCTTGCCAAAATATCTTCTTTGATTACCTTCCTCATCTTAGCTGTCACAGCAGCATCATAGTAAGATTATCAGCTCTTGTGATTCATTTGTAATTACTTTAATTGTTGTTTTGAAAATTCAGTTTGTTAAAATAATTAAGCACTTTTTACATCTATGCCTTTTCATTTTGTTCATTATTTTTCATTCCTGTGTTATTTTATTTTTTCTGTTGGTTTCCTGTTCAAGTCAGTTTTGTTTTTCCTTTTTAGCGCTTATCGTTTTTAGCTAGTCAATGTTAGGCAGGCACTCACACAAATTAATGTAAATGAGTGCTTATGGATGAGTGAAGCAATTCTTTATCAATTGAGCAGTATTAGTCCTGCCACGTGCAAAAGTTCGCTGATGACACTGCTATTGTGGGCTGCATCAGGAGTTTGCAGGAGGAGAAGTACAGGAAGTTAATCAAAGACTTTGTTAAATGGTGACACTCAAACCACTTACACCTTATCACTAGCAAGACCAAGGAGCTGGTGGTGGATTTTAGGAGGCCTAGGCCCCTCATGGACCCTGTGATCATCAGAGGTGACTGTGTGCAGAGGGTGCAGACCTTTAAATACCTGGGAGTGCAGCTGGATGACAAATTGGACTGGACTGCCAATACTGATGCTCTATGTAAGAAAGGTCAGAGCAGACTATACTTTCTGAGAAGGTTGGCATCCTTCAACATCTGCAGTAAGATGCTGCAGATGTTCTACCAAATGGTTGTGGCGAGTGCCCTCTTCTACGCGGTGGTGTGCTGGGGTGGCAGCATAAAGATGAAAGACGCCTCACGCCTGGACAAACTTGTTAAGAAGGCAGACTCTATTGTAGGATTAAAGTTGGACAGTTTAACATCTGTGGCAGAGCGACGGGCACTAAGCAAACTCCTGTCAATCATGAATAATCCACTGCATCCACTTAACAGTGTCATCTCCAGACAGAGGAGTCTTTTCAGTGACAGACTTTTGTCACTGTCCTGCTCCACTGACAGACTGAGGAGATCGTTCCTCCCCCACACTATGCGACTCTTCAATTCCACCCGGGGGAGTAAATGCTAACATTAATTTTATTTTAATTTTTTTCTTTTCTTTTTTTTCATTTTTATTACTATTTAATTTAATATTGTTTCTTTGTATCAGTATACTGCTGCTGGATTATGTAAATTTCCCCTTGGGATTAATAAAGTATCTATCTATCTATCTATCTATCTATCTATCTATCTATCTATCTATCTATCTATCTATCTATCTATCTATCTATCTATCTATCTATCTATCAGTAGTGCCTTCCTAATTTAGTGCCTTTTTCAACAAGTAATAATGCTTTCCAGAGTTTTGTAATAGCACATGTTCCTGTCTTTTTTACTTATCTAAGAATAGATGGTTACAGATAATGTTACTCAAAAACCTAGAAGAGGTAGAGGGATTTACATTAATGTTAAGAGCGTTTTGAAAAAACTGCTCTGAGGTCATCAAAATGAAAGTGAAACCTAACACAAATGGTAGAAAGTCAGCATAACTCATTCAGGGAGAAAGACTGCAGCACTGAGCTAGAGGGAAACACATTATGATGTCATGGTTAGCACTGCTGCTTTACTATTCCAGGAAACTGGGCTGAAATCCTAGCCCACTCTACATTCTGCCTGTGTCTGCACAGGTTTTCTCATGGTAGGTTAATTGACAACTCTGCATTGGGCTGGTGTATGCTTAGCAGTGGACTGTTATTTCACCCAAGGCTGCTTCATGCTGAAAGGCTCTGTTATTCTAACACAGGTTCAGATGCTGCAGAGCTAGGGCCCTGCTGTCCAAAAATGTGATGTGTTTCTGCATATTTTTTTTTCACTTCTTCAGTTTGAAATTTTTCATTTTCTTAATAGAAGCTTGTTTTCACAAAGTTGTTATTTTTTACAGTTTTGTTTTTGTTATTTTCCTGTCACGCCATTTTATTTAATGATAGTTACTATTCTGAACACCCATTGCTAAGACACAGAAACAGGTTGTTGGTGAGTTGTTCCTGAATTCACATTAAACATGATGGTATATATATAAGACTGCATAGCACAAATCTCGTTATCAGAGTTTGTGGATACCTTGAGAATGAATAGTTTAGTGCTTTTCTTCATAGTGATCTTCCGGCAAAACATACTTAGCTCATCCTTTTTGACTCTAATTTCCATTTTTCCTTTGTGCTCTAATGAAAGATACTTTTGATGCCATGATTTTCACTCTCTCTTTGTTTTTCGTTTTAGATTTCATTTCCTGGCCCTGTCTTTGTACTCATTTGGCACCTCTCTTCATTGGAGGCAAAACACATAGACGAGATAGTGAGATTGTTACCTTGTATGGCTGGACCATTAAACTGTACTTAAGAGTTCAATGGTGTAGGTACACTAGGAAACCTGGTTCACTTTAAATGTACAGCTTTACTGAACATTCTCCTAATCATGAAAGTAACCAAGCTGTTCTTTGAGTCTAAAGGTGACTAGTAGGGATGACAAAGTGAGAAAGAGAAAAAGAAAGTGAAATAGGGAGAGAGAGTGAGCTGGGTGGATAAAGAGAAAATGTCTGTATTTTGATTTTTAAGAAGAAAATTGAGAAAGACAAAGGCACAAGCGGGCAAGTGGATTTGCTTTGGCCTTTGTCTTTTAAGTGAATGTTTTTGTTTCCAATGTAAGCATCATTTCTTGGTTCATTTGGTGGCTATGCACTTTAATGTCAGATCATTTTTTGGATTCCATGGCATGCAAAGAGACCTCAGAGATGCCATTTTGTCACTTGATCAATGTTCTCTCTGAGTGAAATTATCCAAAATACTCTTTATATTTTCTTTATTTAATTCTGCATATTTCTCAAAGAATGTGAATGTTTTCTGGTATGTGTTGTCTTCATACCTGCATGACATACTGTACTGTTTATGCTGAAATGTATTTCTCAAGTGCTTGCATAGTTCTAAAGCTTTTCCAAAAGCTTCCATCTCCTTAACATTTGCTGTTTCTACCATTTATTTGGGGTATCAGGAACAGATTTTACAAGTTTACTCATTAAATATAAATTTGTTTCAGGTATTTTTTCTGGTTTTAAATGGCTACCATAATCATTGATCATTGCTACTTCATCAAACTCTATATTGATTTCTTAATTTTCTCTTTCAGTATGTAGATCTGTGCCAGTATTTATCAAGCATCTCAGAGTAAGAAAATGGTCCTAACTGGATCAAAAATCTCAGAGTGATGCAACTTTGGTCCTACTGTAAGGAGTAAGAATAACAGTATTTTATCAGTTTCCCCAATTTAGTAAACTACTCCTCACTTCACCAGGATTCAGGAGAGCTAATGAACTCTATTAAATTAACATGAGCTACCACAAGATGGCATTCAGGCAGAGATCAGCATGTACATTTTGGGAAAGAAATGCTATTTCTATAATAAAAATATGCTGATTTGACAGAGATGGAATAATATTCGTAACAAATCATGTATGTCATGTGATCACTGTCAGCTAAAATGAAAATGCTGATAACATTACGTTTTTTGGCAACAGGGAAAATCCAACTGTGCAATAGTCATGATTTAGGTATGTCACAACCAACTAGTTCTTGAATTTTGCAGCAAACATTCAATGCCATTACAATTTATAATTGTAATAAGCAGATTTATACGTTTTCCAACCACTCCTCATGAGGTGATGTTAAACCAAGCTTCATTCATGCAAATCCTGGAGTTGTTGCTGTGATTAATGGCACTGCACATAAAGATCATTGTGGCAGGTTCCTCCTGCCTATTAACGTCAAGGGACTGTCCTCAACATCAACACACAGGTGCTTTCCTACCTTTTTATGTTTCTTCTCCTACTAATTTACATGTTATTATTATTATAATCTTTGTGGTGAAGCCTTAGCATTAGTATTAGAAAACTACAAAACATCTTAATTACATTTTTACAATGCATTGTAGCAGACCACTCAGTGCATGTTATTTGTTTTTAAATTGTGTTAAATTGTTTTTTGGTTTTTTTTTGTTTTCTAAAACTAGTCTATCAGTAGTTCTTTCCATAAAATGTTTTACAGCATTTGTAAAAGTTTTCTACTTCTGATTATTATCCCCTTTGGAATTCAACGGGGCACTTTTTTGCATAGGAAATCCCAAATATGTGGCTGGCTTTTGTTCACTTACAGCCGTGATGTGCTGCTATGAATGAGAGCAGTTACCAGAAATGCCTCTTGTACTGCTAAAATGACCAAAGAATTAAAAGCTCTGAAACCCAGAAAGGGAGGTGGGCTTTGAGTATGTTTGAGATGAAGAATTTTTGAAACACCTCCACCAGCAATCATGAGCAACCCACCTCCACGAGTACCATAAAAGATGTATAATGTGTTTTACTAAGTATAAGTAAAGAATAGTGACTCAGACACAGATATTGAAATAAATGGATTTGTTTGTGCGCAGTAAGACAGAAACTCAACTTCTGGTTATCAGTTGGGTGGTGGGGTCTGCCTTTACATTAACAAAAGATGGTGTAATAATATCACTGTAAGAGCATGCATTTGTCTACCGAATATTGAATTATTTACTGTCGGACTTTATCCATACTATCTACAGCGTGACTTTAATATTTGTGACTGTAGTTTATATACCATGTGAGATATGGCCAGCCATTCACCCCGGCCAATACCTCCAGGCCGCCAGATGGAGCCCTCCTTGCAGCATAGAGGTGCCCCGAATGCCAGCAGGGAATTATGGACTGTGGACTTTAAATGCACAGCCCTGCTGGATACCATGGGGGCAGCCAGGAGTCGCAGCAGGGAGGCCCAGGCACTATTTTCCCTACACCCCGGAAGTACATCCTAGTCACATGGACAGAAGAAATGACGTTCTTCCGGGATGAAGAAAAGGAGTTTTACCTGACCTGGAAGTGATAGAAAGTCACATGGACTGAGGGACAAACACTTCCTTTGTCAAGGACTATAAAGGACTCTGGGAAATCCCAGACGGATGAGCTGAGTTGGGAGGCAGGGTGGCTAAGCATCTGGGAGTGGAGGATTGGATTATTGTTTATTTATTGAGTATTTGGGAGTGGAGGGTGCTTTGTGCACTTATTTATAATAATGAATATTATTATTGGACTTTTACCTGCTGTCTGACGAGTAGTCTGAGGGTTCAAGGGAGCCAGAGAGCCCTAAACTGTCACAACCGTCATATGCTGATATGGGAACTGCAAGTGATACCATTTTTAAAACTATTCAGAAACTGTAAACCAAAATCACTCACCTCATTCAAACTCGTGATGGGTGATTTCAAGTAATGGAAATCAATCAGTATGTGAATATTAACAAGAGGGGACAACACACAAAAATGTTTTGGAAGCATTTCTAGTGCCTATGTATCTAGCAACCACATTGCTATTAATTTACTATTAAAGTGCATACAAAAAGTAAAACAAGAAAAACAGCTATATGGATAACAGGAACCTACCTAGTGCAAGGTAAGTGCAGAAGAAGTGCAGGAATGTATCTCCTGTAATGAGTGGAATATGAAACCATCCTCGCAAACACTGACTGAGGCCACTTATACTCTCAGTGAATATATGAAATTATGTGAGTTTGTAATAATTAAGGAAAGAACTGCTAAGGTGTACCCAAATAGTAAACCATGGATCACTAAATAGATTAAAGCATGACTATTGGATAAGCAATATGCTAATCAGGAAAACAAAGTAGAAGAAAAATGAATTTTACAGCAAAGTAGTAACAGGTTTATTAAACAAACATAAAAAGATGTTTTGGAAAAAAAATCAAGAGATGATTTAATGATACAAATCTAACGCAGGTTTGGAAAGGCATGAACAGAATCATAGGACTGGATTCTTAACAAAGTACAAATGTTCCAGTTGACAAGGATCTCAAGCTTTTAGCAGACAAACTTGATGACTTTTTTTACAAGATTTGAAACCAATGATTTCAACACCCAAAATGCAGAAACAGATGCTTTGTAGAGATACCAGAATACTGCTGGAAAGAAGGGCAGTTTAACTGATGTGTTGAAAGGCTGGCAGCAGGTAAAAACTAACCACACATCAGGGTGGTTCATAAAGTCCTGCTTTAAGCAGCTCTCTCCAGATTTACCTTTTAACTGGTCCCTGACCTGTGTTAGTTTACCTGAGCTGTGCAAACGACAGTTCCTAAGGTCTCCAGGCCAAGCTGTCTGAATGACTGTAGACTTGTAGCACTTACCTCCATTCCAATGAAATGATTTGAGTATTTGGTGAAAAACATTTTAATAACAGAGATAAAGTTATTTGAGCCACCAATTTGCTTACTATGCATGAAGAAGTGTAGACGTTGCTCTGCTGGTTATCTTACATCAAATCTACTCTTTTCTTGATAAACCTGGTTCATATGTCAGAGCAGTATTTCTGGATTTTTCTTTAGTATTCAATACCATCCAGCCTCAAATAAATGGTATGAAACCATTTATTACATTACTGATTCAGGATTTTCAAAGCACAGGACACTTTTTCAAAAGCCATTCATTAAAATTCAGGAAGTTCTCAGGGGTGTGCTTTATCTCTGTTGCTTTTTCACTCTGTACACAAATTATCTGATGCCAAACAAAGACTAGTGATCCATTATCACGTATGCTGATGACACCATGCTGACACCATGAAAGCCATTATTTAAATCAAGTGGATTATTTGGCAAACTGGTGCAATAAGAACTATATTAATCTGAATGTCAAAATAACCAAAAAAATGATATTTGACTTTAAGAGACAGAACTCTGCATGTTTACCCATCATTGTTCTGTGAGAAGAGGTAGTGAGAAGTTGAGCAAAATGACACCTTTTATTGGCTAACTAAAAAGATTATAATATGCAAGCTTTCGAGGCAACTCAGGCCCCTTCTTCAGGCAAGATGGGAGGAGGTACTAATAGATACTGAATAAAAAAACTTAGGAACTAAACTAGATAATAATCTTAATCGGAATACAAATACAAATAAAATTCTCAATAAATGCAACCAGTGCTTATTTGTCCTTCATAACATAACCTGAGACTATTTATAGTGGACAATGACCTCATGTTGTCCTTTTATCACAGTGTGATTCAGTCTGTTACCACTTTCAGCTTCATTGCCTAGATTAGTAGTCTAACATAAGAAAATTTTAAAAAGCTCCAGCAGAATACCGAACATTCAGCTGAAGTTATTAGGGCTGATGTACAGTAGATGGTTCGGCAATTGTGTGTCAGAGGGCAATGCTGAAGAAACAAATTGTCTCAGTTGATAACAAATATCCATTACACACAGAATTTAACTTCACTAAATCAGGACGGATAGTCACTTTCAAAAACCTACACGAATCCCTTCCAAATGCCATACATTTTTATAATAAGGAATATCAGAGTTCATAATTTAAAAAAAATAATTTTAGGTAAACGGTATCATCAAACTGCTTTGTAGCATTGCCACATAAAAATATATACAGTATATATTTTTTTCCTCTCTATGTAAATTCCCGTTGCCATTTGAGAATATGGAAGATAAGATGGGCGGGTTGGATAGAGAGGACCTTTTGGGAGGTACGGGGCTGTCATTGCGATTTCCAGGAGTGCCATGGAAACGACGCACTATTTAAATAGGGGCGCGAAAAGGCAGGAAGAGAAGGAAGAAAAGACAGCCCGAGTTTTATGGCGGAGGAAAAAGACATGACCCATCTGAGTCCATGACAAAGATTGTTTTCGGGGAGCACCACAAGTCCAATGCAGTCTGGGGTGGCCACCTCAAAGATTTCGGAGACGCTGAGGTTACCGTGAAAGGGATCGGAAGCAGTGTGAGCCGTAAATCTTTTATTCTGGGATTGGCATGTCTAAGGAACTGAACTACAGGGAAATAGGAGAATCGGAAAAAGACTAAATCGAATGGATGGTGGGGAATATACTTGGATATATAATTTTATGCCTTGTGTTTATTGTATATATTGGAAGTGGGGGAATTTGGGGATTGTAGAAAATGTATTAATTACAATTTTTTGTTGCATCTTTTCTCTGCGTGGTTTAGTAAATATCGCTTTTTTATTATAAGTCATCTTTCTGCGCTATGGAAAGGGGCTGAAGGGAGTTTGGGGTTGACCTGCTATCATCAGTATAATTTTCACTGTAAACTTAGTGAAATGTAGCGGATACAATCGTTGCAAGGTTTAACAAAAATTAAATTAATTAAACATTTTTGGAATTTCTGTACAATTTTTTTTAATATGTATTGTTTCTATTTTTGAATGTGTTTCTTTGTGACATTAAATGCAACTGAGAAGGCACATTTCATGTTTTCCTGGGTTACTTATAAATAAGTAAAAAACCTTGAACCTTGAATTATTTCCAAGGAAGCTACAAAGCATCTTCATGAGTGCCATTTTGTGACCCAGGGTGCCGTAGAAATTATGACTCGATTAAATCTGAAACGGCTCCTTCTCCCCGCTGGGAGTGGGTGTAGGGGTGCTTTATAACTATTCTCATGTCCTGCTCTGGGATAAGACAAATTCTTATCCTAGGCAGACATTAAGTGCAGTCCCATGAAGTAATTCTGAGACACTTGATAAATACAAGCAATGAAATTACTCTGTTCAGGAGCACAAAGCTACAACCAAGTATAAAATATAGTTTTGGTATGAATTCTAAACAATTACATTTCTCATTTTTTCCTTTGCTGTTTTGCATACTATATTTTCAAAAGCCTTTACAATAAAATCATAAAGCAATTTACACAATATATTTTATTGTTTACCACAGCTGACAGTCAATTAAGAAAAGCAAATTAGATAAAGAGGTAAAAAATTAATGAATGGATTGATAGATGGATGGATGGACAGATGGATTGCAATACACAACACATTTAGTATGTAATAATCTACAAACAAGAGAGTGGTAAATCAAGGGCAGGCAGGGGTAGACAAATCAGCTAGAAATCCAAACTAATACTGAGTTGAAGACAGCTTAAGTAGTCCAAAACTATTTATTCAGACTAATCAAATCTTTAAGAGGTGCCTGAAACGTATAAGACTAAGAGCACCACTGGTGTTTACGGGAATCTGATCTGTAACATAAAAGTAATGAGAAGAATAAGCAATATCTTGTACTGCATCTGGAGACAGCATGAGCAGGAAGCAAATAAAGGCAAATGGAGATTTCATAGATGACCACCACGAAAGAGAAGAGGCAGGAAGTAGTGAGGAGTATAGCCCTGCAGGGACTTCAAAATCAGGACAGGAGCTTTCAACTGAATCTGAGCAACAATCTATAGAACACACACCAGGGGATATAAGCTCTAGGGAGCCCTGGTGGAAAGAAACTTCAGTCCATTAAAGAAGGAACAAAAATCCTCAGAAAGATGTTGTTTGGCATAGGTCTTGTTAAGAAGTACATTCATTGAAGACATGTAAAATGGCTATTATGAAAACAAGTTCCAATGTAAGAGCAGGAAGAACATTTAAGGAAAGGTTTCGTATGTGTTTTTAATCAGCATTTATTATTGTTAATTGTCACACATGTGCGACTAGGAGGGAACTGAGTGGACCAAGTGGAGGTAATTACTTGCCAGGCCAGGGGGTGGCAGGGAACACTAAATCCGTATCTGTTATCTCTGCAGACCAAATATGGGAAAACCTTTCTGATGTCACTTCCGGTTCTGGCACCCAGACCAACGTCACTTCCGGCACCCTGACAAGCATCACTGCCGGTTGGGGACTATATACATAATTTCCGGTTCTTGGCTTATAAATCCACCATCTTTGTTTATTATTTCAGTTCACTCTTGGAACTCAACGAGAACACATCTCTCTTGTTGTCTTTACCCTTTTGCAGCCAGGGATAATATATGGGTGGCTGCCCCAAACCTTTATCGTGTGTTGAGACTACTTCTTTTACATGATAAATTTTGGATATAGTTACAGCAAAAGGAGCTTGCAGACCTTTAATTGCCTTGAGTAAGAGTTCATTAACTTTGACTCAGACTTTGAAAGCTAATGTTTATTTCCTCTAAATTATCAACAACGTGTTCAACAGACGTGATCCTGAATTATTGCCGTGGTACAAAGATACTAAGGGTTAATTAAAAAAAATTACAGCTTGGTCTTAAATCTCAGTTGCAACAAAACGTTTAATTGTTAAAGGTATTTATGTATTAGAGACAGGCTAAAAGGTGAACCAATCAGCAAAAAATTCTAAAATTTATTGCCAATAGAGTGTAATGATTAAAGCAGCCCTTAAGAATTCAGGCTAGACAACGGCAGAAAGGCTCATACATCAAAATTATAAATGTCTCAGGGACATTTCAGCCATGATCTCACCATGCAATGTGCTGATTTTCTTAGAGATTGTAGAAATGATCAACAAGTAAAAGTTAACAGATCTGTCCCTTAAAAGGCACAAAACAAAACAAAATAATTGAGGAACACCATTATCAGTAGTAATTAGTAGAAAGTATGTAAACAATTAATTGTGATAACTGAATTATGGCATAGAGACCCAAATGAGAGAACTACAAAAAGCAAACAAACACGGATCTGAGCAAAATATTTTGAAGTGCTGATGTTTTCTTTTTTGCAAATTCGAAGACAATATTGAAAGACTAAAGACAAAGAAAGAAGCAACAGGTGTCAGCTGCAGATAAGCATTGATATGCCATCCAAGGACTCCGAACTGTGCTGTGAACTGTAAAATGAAGATTGGTGCGGTGACAAACCTCTCTGGATTTAAAGTCAGTGATGATTTAACCAGCATTGATTTTGTGTCTTCATCTCTAAAATTACAAGCATTAATTTATGGTAGTTAAAAATAACACTAAATGTAATGGATTAGAAGATGACCTGGGCAGCATGATGTCACAGTGGGCAGCACTGCTGTCTTACATCTTCTGAAGAGTGTGTTCAAATCAGTCTTCTCTCTGTACTTAATAATAATTATTCACAGTGGCTCCAAAATCCATACTGACCCCAACTCTCTCTTCTGTTTCTTTTTCCGGTTACTTTGTGGTGGTGGCCTGCACCACCACCACCTACTCAAAGCATCATGATGCACCAACATTGATGGACTGAAAGCCAGAAGTCTACATGACCATCATCATCAGGTCCTTCCGTGAAAACCATAAATACAAAGAGGACTGTTTGACTTATGTTAGGTAGATTGCCCAGAGGGGACTGGGCGGTCTCTTGGTCTGGAACCCCTACAGATTTTATTTTTTTTCTCCAGCATTTGGAGTTTTTTTTTTTTTGTTTTTTCTGTCCACCCTGGCCATCGAACCTTACTCTTATTCTATGTTAATTAATGTTGACTTATGTTTATTTTTATTGTGTCTTCTATTTCTCTATTCATTTTGTAAAGCACTTTGAGCTACATTTTTTGTATGAATATGTGCTATATAACTAAATGTTGATTGATTGATTGATTGATTGTACTTGTTAGAAAAATGATGAACAGAAGATTTTTACAGTGAAATAAATTAATATGGAAAGACAGCTAATGTAAAGAAGCCAAATGTTTTATTCATATTAGAAATTGATATAGATTTATATGGTCATTATTGTCACATGTACAGAGTATGGCGAAATTTTGAATTGTATATGCTAATCAACATGCAACCATCACCACTTACTGGTGCCCAGTGGTGGTTCCAGACCAAATTTACCAGGGGGGCCAGGGTTGGGCCAGTGTTTTTTCATGGGGGCACAGAACAAAAAAAAGGGAAATATTTAATTGTTTAGTATATTAAGTGCATTTATTTGGAGCACAACAAAATGAATTGAACTTTTAACCATAAAACATACAAATGAATATCTAACAAAAGATTTTATATACTTTACATATGCACAATAAACCTTTAAACAAATTTTACTTTTTGTACTGTAATATTTCTCTTTTTTGTATGCAAGATATTTTTCTTTTTATGTAGGTATATATTTATTTTGTTATAAAGTGACTTTTTTACAGTATGAAACTTAAATGTACACTCACATTTTCTGTTCAGTAATCTGTCATCCTCTAGCACTGGCAACGCAGTAGCCTGTAACATTATAATAACAATATTCTGCTTTTGTGACTTCTTGCAGAACGGTCCACAAATGCATCAAGATTTCAAAGTCTTGGCTCTTCTGGATTCAATGCTTAGCACCCTTAGATTGCTAAGAGGCTCATCAGTAATGGTGGACTGGAGGTAGGTTTTTACTAATTTTAATGTGGAGAAACTCCGCTCACAAGTGGCAGAACTCAATGGGAGTGCAACAGGTATTTTGCACAGTCTAAAGAGCTCGTAAAATACCTCTTTGTACGGCTCAGTGAAACGGATCAACTCCACTGTATCGGATGGCTTTTGAATTACACCACTCTTTACTTTTCTTTCCAAAAGTCTCTTGAACTGATGCATCTCTTCAGCACAGGGACCAGAGCCAGTTCTACAGGGGCACTGGCCCCTGTTGGCCCCCGTCTAAAACTGCCTATGCTGGTGCCATAATTATTGAGTAAAACAACCTTACTCGGATACTTCCATTATCAAGGCCTCTGTCATATACACTCTGGAGTTAGGGACAAATGAGGAGTAGTAAGATATGGAGCCAAGGCAGTGCAAATGCCAGCCAACTATGTGCATTAACATTAATTGAAACAATTTAGAAAGAAAGCTATGATTACTAAAACATTAATACTTAGTAGTAATTGTAATTTATTTTCTCAGAACCATGATGTATTTGCTTATAGTGGTGCAGTGGTTAAGGATGCTATCTCATGTTGGTATGAAGTGGGTTCGCTTCACATTCCCAGTAACCCTATAGGGAGCCTCTTGAACCTGCACCGTTGATAATGTAACTAAGGATGGGCCCTGGCAAGTGAGGACACCCAATGTTAGCAATGAATGGGTGTAAAGTGTATGATCTTTTATTACAAAGAATTCAAAATAAAGTCAAACAAATATCGCAGTGCTCTTTCTCCTTTAGCCCAGCACGTCTTCATTTGCTGTCTCCCCGACTCGCCCTTCTCAGGTCTCACAGTCAACAGAGACGTCAGCAACTTCAGTCCCTTCCGCCTATGGCTTCAACCATGACCACCTCACTCGTCGCATCTGCCATGACACCCCTAGCTGCCTCTCCCGTCTTCCTAATAAACTGCCACCTTCTGGATCCCTAGGGAGACTTCTCTCTCACTACCCCTCAGCTATTCAGCAGGGAACTGATCCACCCCTCAAACGTTCCTCCTTGACTGATTGCCTCCACTCCTACGTACTGGCTGACCGGCTACTGCATTCACCTTCTTTTTTTTTCGGCCTCTCCGTCTCAGCTTCCCTCTCTATCTTGTCTGGCTCCCCTGATATGCCTCTGTGGGTGCAGCGACTGTAATGCAAACCACATGAAGCCAATGAAGCAATCAAGACTGACCACACCCTCAGGTGTTGGCGTACCCTCTCTTGATCACACCACTAACAACACACAGCCACACAAGACCGCACACCCACGGAGATCAAGCCGGCTATTTATTTATTGATAGAACAGACCACCACTTGTTAAGCCGTGGTCTCACAATATCACACGTCTTTATAGTCTGGGTTTTGAATCCTGGCCTGGTCACTGTGAAGAATTTGCACATACCTCCCAAGTTGTGGTTTTACTTTGTGTACTCGAAAGGCATATGGTTATTTTGATCAGTGAATCTAAATTGGCCAATTAGTAGTGACAGTAGGTATGTATGTGAGAGTGCCCTGTGATGGATTGGCACACTGTCTAGGATGGTTCCTGCCTTGCGTTCAATGTGTCTGGAATAGACGCTAACTTGATGTAACTCTGAACTTGATAGTGTTGTAGAAGATGGTGGTATTGAGGGATACTGGCCAATTGAAAGTATTCAGTAGTGCTACTCTTGCCATTGTGGTTACAATAAGAAAATTTGCTGCAACAAATGAACAAAGTTGGGTGAAAATAAGTTTGAAAAGAAGCACCCCTCATAATCAGCTGTATTCCAAACAGGTTTAACCTTTAACCTGCCACAGTATTTCTTTGTATATTTAGGGCAGCTATGAAACTGGGTGCTGCCTTGCAAAAAAGATGAATTTAGATACAATGCTGTCCCCCAGCTGGAGCTCAGTTGGGCCTGATTTCTAATGCCATCCCATTACTTCACAGCTTTATGTGTACTCCCTTAACGAAACCTGTCTTTTATATTTCATGGCAAACACCAAAATAACAAAAGCTTACCATTAATTTTGGCCCAGGGTTATTTTTGCTCTATACATAAACCTAAAATGTGAAGGACCATCACTCTGCTGACTTCAGCTGTGTGTGAACAGTATCTCACTCACCGATGAGGTTTTTGACACAGTGCACCAGTGCATGGATACTGAAATATCATCTCAGAGGGAGAGCTAGAAGCCATGTAGACAGAGGCTCATTCAAGTTGTGAAGTGCAAAACCCATTTTATGAAGCAGCAATGAGAAAAGCAAAAAGCTAGGATTGTCAGGGTCACCGTAAAAATGTCACACATGCATGCTGCACATTTGGTATCTTCACCATTTGTCTTAGAAATAATAAGGTAACTGCTCACTATTGGAGAATGAATCATCGGTGAAATGAGAAACAACTCCTAGGGTTATATAATGGCTGTATATCTAATTAAACCTCCATTTTTTTTTCTTTTTTGTAGCTGTTGCAAAATCTGTTCATTAACTGACTTCTCCCCACTGCTGGGTGTCTTCTGACGTTCTTCTCCTTTAACACACATGCTGCAAGTTTTTATTGATAATCCTGAATTACTGCAGAATGCAGCCTTCAGTGATTTCTCTGGTGAAGCTCCATATTTATCTAGCAAATCACTGTGTGACTCACTATTTTCACAGGATAGACTCCAGCCATGTACAGTATGGCTCACAAATTGCAAAACAAAACCTCAAGTAATTCAATAATTTCACCTAAACTTTATCATTCAGGGAAAGTTAAAATAACCCTTCCAAAATGTGATTCACAGTTTAGATGAGAAAAAGTTTAATATCTCCTGCTTATTTTTCCTCTACTTGCCTCTCTGGGGTAGCAGGTAAATAGGTTCAACAGCAATACTTCAGATGTCCATTTTTAATATTCTATTACTAATGTGCAATATTCCTTTCGATTTAGTGATTTAGAACAGAAGTTTGATTTAAGATTTTATGTCTGAAATGATTTATATATAAGTCCTACCAATGAAATAAAAATGATTAGATAGCTATAGACTGCGGTGGGTTGGCACCCTGCCCAGGATTGGTTCCTGCCTTGTGCCCTGTGTTGGCTGGGATTGGCTCCAGCAGACCCCCGTGACCCTGTCTTCGGATTCAGCGGGATGGAAAATGGATGGATGGATAGCTATAGAACCATTGTCACAAAACGAGACAAAGACAGGTAAAGGTTTGGGGCAGCCACCCATATAATTTGGTATCCTGGCTGCAAAAGTCGTTTTTTTAAAGCAACTAGCACTGAAGTGCATACAATGGAGTCCAAAACCAGACTGCGGGAGAAGGGAAAAGGGTAGGCTTTTAAAGGGGAAGACAGGAAGTGAGGTCATAAGGATCGGGCACGTGTTCATTATTCATTGGATCAGGCCCGGATGTGACATCAGGGGGGCCAGAGCTGGTAAGGTCTGTTTCCATTGGTTTGGTCCCAGAAGTGATGTCAAGAGAGCCAGGTGGAGCCTCCCGGGTTTGGTCTACAGGGAAGTGAGAAAGAGAGTTAGTGCACTCTGCCACATCCCGGCATGCCTCAGAACTGCCTTCACTCGAGCCCTTTAGCTGCCTCCCACGCGCGCGTGCGTGACACCATGATGTTACTTAAAAAAGAGAACAGTTAAATAAATTAGTTTAATAATGAATTCAATTTTTCTATATATTGTTCACTTTTTACTTTCTCATATACAAAGTATAGGAAAAGTATTGTAATCGTTCAAAACTTTGATGTTGAGATTTTGACGAATCTCAAAGTTTTAGACCTCCCTGAGTCCGAAAATACCATTTTTGGAATTATGTCTGTGTGTCTGTGTATGTAAACACGATAACTTGAGTATGCTTTCTCTTAGGTCAAACAAATTTTGCATAAAAGTATTAGATACAAAACGTAGATTTCCGTCAACTTTTGCAATTTATTCAACTTTACTTGCATAATAATTGTTGAATATATTATTAATTTGATTTGATTTGTTGTTGATGGTTCTTTAATGTACGTGAAATAAAAATACAATAATTGTCTTGCAGTTTACTCCTCAAATATCTGCTCCCATTTCTGAGTATATGAGAAAGTCTAGGGCAGACCACTCCCAATTTTTGTGTTTAGGATAATATGTATTGATTCTTTTCATGTCATTTTATATGTAGGATTAATCCTTTCTTCTGAAATGCTTTGGTAGCACATGGAAACACAAAAAAAACCAAAAATGGTTTACTAAAAAAAATAATCAGAATACTAGGGAATGTAAATAAACTTAAAAAATAACCCCTGTGATCCTACCTGGACAGATGTTGATCCCTGCCTTTTAGGTCAGGTGACTCATTGCACACTATTCCAGTGAAACACGCACTGCCTTCAGTCCAATGTCTTATGCCCTTCCGATGGTTACTTTCAATAAAGCCTAGAAATGACTTCTGCATCATGGACACAAGGTTAGAATGCTCTTTAGCAGCTCCTGGTCTGTCTGCAGACCAGAACCTTTAACTGCCTCCAATGCAGCACCCTGGTTTCTTTTGTGTTTAGAGTGACAGCCTAATCAAATACATTCTATCTGGGATCATGAGCCCACTAACAGCAAGAAAGTGTCATAACCTTTGTGGCTGCTGCCCTCTCTTCCCTCCCTTTTTTCAGGAAATGGTCAAGTGTCCCCAGAATTGCCCTTTGCTATCCTACAGAGAACAATGCATGCTTTCACCCAAGCTGCCACCGTCTTATTCTTGTCTTGGTGCCCCTACCTACTGATCTTTCAGAGCGTACAGCCCTTTAACACGTCTTGTGTTTTGACCCTGACCAACCAACATAATCACAGGTCCTTGACATACAGGGGATGCTAACAAAAACTCCATGGAGCATGCAATGGAGATTATATCTAGTGAAATTGTGGTGCATGTGCTCCTTGAGAACCTGGCCCGGTTAGTCAGCCAACAGTCTTGGGCCAATATGGAACCCCTGGTGGGCATAACTGAAAGGCATTGGATGGCCACTCTGAAAGACCCAAAGAAAAGCAGTAAATCTCACCCAACCCACCAATGAAACTAGTGCCCAGAAGGAAGGAGTCCCAGTCAGTGTGTCTTGTGTCATCAATGGCAGCTTTTGGCTTTCCCTTTCTTGTAGTATCTTGTTGAACTCTGTCCATTTTATGTGTCCACAGTCCCTTTACTGAAACACATCACTCATCACAGTAGCAGTTTAAGAATGCCCCAAAGTATGACAGCCCCAAAATAATCCTCTAAAGTTTTGAATATCCCTAAAGCCTCACAACAGGAGGGTCACTGCAAACTTTCATTTGTGCAGAACTGGGTCAATAAAATATACTAGCCAACCCGCGGCGTAGCATACGCCGCATAATTATGTATTGATGGGTGAACACCTCCTGAAAGACACAGTTGTCCAAATGGGGTTGGTTTTGAGAATACGACTGTAGGTGAATGAAAAGATGTAACTCTGGAAAGGGCAACATACAATAAAACGTTTTACATGCTGCATACAGCGATTCACATTCGCGACAAACTGTTTTACACACCGCATACAGCAATTCACATCTGCGACAAATATGATTCTTCTTAAATGGTGCTGTCGCGTCCACCCACGCTCTCGAAGCATACACACTGCCTGGTAATGTGCCCGCTCGCAAGAGCAACCAACAGAGACCCGCCCACCAACTGTAAGACAGTTGTGGGACACCCCTCGCAAATTGTTCTACACACCGCATACAGCGATTCACACCAGCGACAAACAAACTGTTTTACACACTGCATACAGCAATTCACATCCTCGACATGATTTTTCCTAGATGGACCTGTCGCGTCCACACTTGCACTTGAAGCATACACACTGCCTGGTCATGTGCCCGGTCGCATTCCGCGTCCACCCTCGTTCTCGAAGCATACACACTGCCTGGTCATGTGCCCGCTCGCAAGAGAAACTCAAGGACAGCCGCCCACCAGCTGCCTGTGTGTGTGCCTCTGTCTGTCTCTGGCGCGGCTTTCTCTTGCGCTGCCTCTGTGTGAACCGGTCAGGCACAGAGAAGGTCAGCTGCTGAGAGAGCGTCTCGACTGTTGCAGGGCCTGCATTGGTGAAGCAGGTGAGACGGTAATGAAACAGAGGCACAGGGCTTATTAGTTTTTAAAGACTGCTTCCTTCATTGTGTTTTAACCTCAGTTTTAAAGGATTGTTTTAAGGATCCCATGGGATACCCCTCACAAACAGTTTTACACGCTGCATATAGCGATTCACCTCCGCGAGAAACATGCCTCTATGTACAGTAAACGTGGCTCAGAGGTGCATGTGGACTCTACGACAGACGAACATAAATGACGCCGGTTTTCCTGTGTCATCGCGTCCGAGTTGTTGCCGTGGTTCTGCGAGTTGTCGTCGTATCCAATGGTCTTAGAGTTGGTGGGCGTGGCTCCTTCCTGCGTGCGCCTTGGGCGTCTTACTTGTCTTAGTGAATCCACGCCCCTTCCGGTGTGCTTTCCATGGGTGTCTTGCCTTAGTGAATTATATATATAGATATATATATATATATATATATATAAACACACAAAAAAATAATGCATAAAAATATAGCATAAAGCCCTTCAGAGCAAACAGAGGCATAAATGAGTTGCCTAAAGGCAATGCACAACAAGCAAGTCCCAAAACACGCACAATTTAGTAAACAGAATCTTTACATCAAGTCAAATAATCAAAAATCCAGAAAATCCAACTATAAATGTTATTATTGATTGCCTTTTTAGGGCTGGAGGCAGTTCCCAAATAGGAAATGACAGGTGGCTCATCCTCTTTGGATTCCACTCACAAGATACATGAAAAAAACTCACCTTTAAAGGGACAGCACACCATTATACAGACACATAGGAAATCAACAAAAATAACATGAAAACTAATAAACAAAAAAAAAAGATAAAATGTAAACTACACATAACTTAATTTACCACACATAACAATTCTTGTTTTTTGTCATTTTTATAATTTACCTCCATTCATTTACCTGAGTTTTCCTTGCCTTTTATCTTGTTTCGGTCTTGGTTGCCTGTCTCTTATACCAGTAATATTTAGTTAGGGCTAGATCAACAATTATTTACCTGAGAACTCTACTGAAGACACTGGCTGTTTGCCTTAGCAGGTTTTGTTCTTGACTGCCTTTTGTATTTCCCTTTTGTGATTTAGTGAGTTTTGGCTTTTGAGGTTTTTGACTTGTTCTTTCAGTATTTAGGATTTTGAATTTTGCTTATAGATCATTGAATTGTATTTAATTTCGTTGCAGTTCTTAAAATGTATATCAGTTCCTTATTTTTTTTTCCTTTTCATTTTGATCTATATGGAATTTGAAAACCATTGTATTTTCTTCATGCTTCGTAATTTGCTGAAATCTGAGTTTTCTAAAATATAACTGAATTTTAGCATTCTTTAATTAATCAATAAACTATGTTAAGTGGAATGCATAAATTTAATAGTTCAGGCAGACAATAAGTTGCTGTGACTGAGCAATTTATTAGTGATAGCCTTACCCAGGGCCGGACTGGGAAGCTTATTCAGGCTGGGAATCCCAAGTCTATCCCAGGCCACACAATATACATCAGTTTTCTTGCACAGGCACAGACTCAAAAAACCAACAAACACCATTTTGTCTTGAAATTTTTTTTTTATCAATGAGGAGACAATAGATTTGGATTTTTTACACATATATTTCACTCTTAAATATTAGTCTCAAAACAAAATCTGATAAAGTATGGAACAACACTTCATAAATAAATAAACCATGTAGTTCTATAATATTTACTGTATATCAAAACAAATGTGCAGAAAGCACCGAACCACAAAAGGTAGTTGTCAGTGGAATCCACAGTGCATAGATTATGTTTGCAGCTTCAACTGTGAGTCTGGAATCTCCACAGCCGAGCCGCTGTCAGAGTCTGGATGGTAATGCTGAATACTCTTCCACAAAATTTGGTAAAAGAAAGACCACTTTGAATTTCTTCAATAGACAAAAGATTCAAAAAATGTCTCAGTGCAACAGAATTCTGTCAAGCATGTTTTAAAGAATGCACTTAGTAAGCAAAAACTATGAAACATTTCATGTAGCCAATTCAGCCTCTCTCATCAAAGCGCTAAGGTTTAACTGTCAGAGTGCGGGAGACGCACTTTAAAAATATTAAAATAAAGTAAAAACAAGCCATGTTCATTAACAAACTTAGCATGAAATAAAGAACAACAGGTACATTTAAAAACACAAATCATTCCACTCACATACGTACATAGTTTATTTCACTTGTTGCTCTGAATGCCATGCCAGGCCAGGCAGCAGGAAAGCTCCCGCTGATTGTAAACGTCAGTCCAGCTCTGACCTTACCTATATTAATTAACCCTTTCAAGGTGAGTGTTGACAAAAGTTGATATCAAGGGTTAGAAGGCTAAATCTCTGGAAAAGTTGACTAGACAGCATTATTTACATTTTTTCACCAGATGGCAGCAAAGACCATGAGCTGAACTGCCTCACATAAATGTTAGCCATTAATTTTCTTTATAGCATGGCAAAAAATACCAGCAGTCACTCTCGTAAAAAATTTTTAAAAATCCTCCTTAGAAGATGTTTTGTGTACTGTTCATCGCTTGTGTTATGCACTGTCACATAAGGATTGGACCTGAAGGAAATTACGATACGTACAACTCTTACTATGAACATTGTGACTTCAAAATGCATGTAATTGGTGCTTTAAGCTGAATCATACATTTCAAAATGATCACGTATACAACATTCATATATTTGTTAGGTGTATATTTTCCACAATTTCAGTTATAAAAAAGGCTTTTTCATCTTTACAAATTTTCACGCAGATGATTGTTAATGTAATGAGTACCTTTGAATATGATGCGGAAAAGTAAATTTATTGTTTTAACATTGCTAAACCAGTAGTCAAAATGAAAAAGAGTATCAAAAGAGACAATTTTAAGTCACAATTAGTAGTATAAGTAAAAGTATGCTAGAGGTCCAGGATGGGAGCATGCCAAAGTGTCCAGTGGCTCTAATTAGGAGCAAGCTCAAAAGGTCTGCATACTCACATGTGCTAGTTGTCTTTGCACCTGAACAAGAGCCTACAGCTACTGGATTTGAGCCACCACTCCAAGTTTCTGCACCTCAGTCCAAGTTTTCAATGTTTGTGACTGAGCCTGATTGAGGAGTCTTTGTAGCCTAGGCCAAGTCAAGTGATCCAGCGATGCAGTCACCTCAGCTAGAAAGTGGTCCAGGTGGTCTGTCGTCTCAGCCAGGTGGAACCATTCCAGTATTGCCACTTCAAAAGAGGTCAATTTAATGTTGCTGTTCAGTTTTGTTACACGGAAGGGGCATGAAAGAGTTGCTGCCCAAAGCCTTGTCACAGGTCATTCCAGACATGCTGCCCGATGTCTCAGATTAGGTCATTCCAGATTCACAGCTTGTGAACTTAGAAGAGATTATTCCAATGTTATTGCCTGTAGACTCATTTGGGTATCTCTTTCCCTGACCTCATGAATCGTTCATTCCACTGCTGTTGCCCAGGACTTCAGAAGATGCCATTTCATTGTTGTTGTCCACGACCTCAGAAGGGGTTGTGTCTAAATGGCTATTTTAGTCTTTTTCAGAGTTGGGTGACTGTGCTTCAACCAGCATGGTTGGTGCACTCCAGCTGAACTATATGGAAGCTCGAGTGATGCGCTGCTCCGATGGGTTTAAGCTGAGGAGATGTTGTGTTTAACAGTTTGTACCAGGGACTGGGATTTTAAATTGAAGATTCCTGCACAGTGTTTTAGCCTCGTTTTAATGGATTTTTGGATTTTTAACCTTCACACTCATTTGTTTTATCCATTATTTATTTATTATGGTACTTTTTGAACTGCACTTTTGGACACTTTGTTTTGTTGGATTTTAATAAAGGCACTATTTCACATTATGCACCTACCCCTTGCTGCTGCATGTGTGTCCTCATTTGTCTAGCTCATTGGCGGTTGCAAGTTCATGAGGCTCCTGGGATACAGCCGATAGCATGGAGACTGTATGACTGTCACAGATAATCAGAAGGCTAGTCAGCAGAGTTGCCTATCAGCAAAAGAACACTCAAAAAAAAGATCCATGAAAGACATACAAGCAGCAGTTACAGTTATTACATTTTAAACAACAGGAAACACTCATCACTGCCACACTCTCTGTGCACAATCACCCCATAATTACTGAAGGAAAGTTAAATTCAATCTTGTTTGAAGTTTGCTACAGAGCATTTAGGGACAGCTGTAGGTTACTGAGAAAATTCAGTGTGGTCAGATAAAACGAAAACCGAACCTTTTAGCAACATCAAGATACACCCTGTTTGGAGGAGAAATGGCTCTGCATATGACCCTAAAAATGCCTTACTTACAGTGAAGTTTGGAGGTGGAAGCATGATGGTATGGGGCTGTTTCTATATTATCAAAGGGAAAGAGAATGGAGCCATACACTGGGAAATTCTTGAGAAGAATCTGTTGCAATGACGAGGATGAGACGTGGGTGCACCTTCCATCAGGACAACGATACTAAACATACTGCAAAGGAGATTCGCAAGTGGGTTCAGAGGAAGACAATAAAGGTGCTGAAATGGCCCAGTCAATCACCAGCCAAAAGAACATTTGTGGAAAGAAGCTAAAAATCAAGATTTACTAATGACCCTCTGAAATCTTTTGGAGAAGTGTTGGGAAAACCTCCCATCTGAACAGTGTAAGAGACTAGTTTCTTCACACAGAAAGCTGTCATTGCAAACAAAGACTTCAATGAGTGCTAAGTAAATTTCAGTTAGGATATTCAATACTTATTTCCTGTGTATTTGTCTTTTTTGCATATAGCCATTTTATGGATTGGAATGTTACTATTTCTTTGGCTGTTTATGTATTATTATTTATGTATTATTAAATTAATACCAATGTTTGGTCTAAATTTCATGTGAATAGCTGCAAAGGAAATATGTTTAATGAGATAGTTCCCCCACTGTAAAACTAAAGCCTGAAAAGATAGTTAAAGTCTTAAATGAAGGAAATGAGTACAAGGAGAAGCCGAAGAACACAACAGCTACTGTAATGTTGTAATTTCACCTTGTTTAATTTATGTGGGAGTTTTAGTAATTAAATTAATAATATCAAATATAAAGAACTTTAATTTTTAATTTAACTCACCGTTCTTATGTTTTGGATTCTTTTTTGGGTGCCACCGTTTTTTTTTTCCTTGGCTGCAGTCAGATTGCTTACTGTTGCTATGCCCATTGCCAGTCATACTGAATGACATGAAAGTTACATTTTCCTTTTCCTTTTGAGTATTTTTGCTTTCAGCTGTCAAGATATTTGACCATGGACTGAGTATTTCTGACATTGATACTTGGATAGTGTTTTGTGGTTTTAGTGATTAATTTTTTTAGTTTTTTTTTTTCAGTCCTGTTCAAAGACTCTTCTGGTCCCCTTCTTTCAAAGTACTTTTCATCTCTTGGTACATTTATTCTACTGCCTTTTGTCTCTCTTTTCCTACAGCCTTTGTAAAAAGTAAGGATTATTACTAGTGGCCCAAAGATGGAACAGGCACTTTGGAATTCTCACAACTAGAATCAGTATAACAGTAGTTTAATAAACACTCCATCTTTATTCATCACTTTTTAGAGGAAAATGACTGTCTGGCCAGACTAGTGCTGTGTCTTATGAATGGTTAGTAAAAAATTTAGAATAAAATGTTTATATTCTGTAGAAGCTTTTGTTAGTGCTGAATTCAAATTTCACATTTACTTGTTCATTAGGCGCTGTTTTGAAGATGTTAAATTATTTTTGCTTCTTCCTATGATACCACCTTGGATTTTGATGTAAGCTGCTGTTTTATGGATATTTTTGGTAGTAGTTACTAACTCATTGCTAAGGCAGAAAATTGAGAGATGCGTGACATGTAAAGTCACACAACGGATGGTAAAAAGGTCAGCATCAGTCAGTTCCTGCTTGCCCTAGCTTTGCTGATAGAATCTGGTAAGAAAACAAAGACTCCAGTTTGTTCCCCTATGTTTTCTGGTTTCTAAAATTTTGTGTGTACATCAAGAGCAGCGTTTGGTGGTGGCAAGTTTTGAGGTCCGCATCGAGCAGATTTGTCAAGTTATATTCTCTAGTATATACAGTATATACAGGGTGTTCCAGATCTAATTATGCAGATCCAGACCGTCTGGATGACTTTGACTTATGCGGGGACGATTCCATTTCAGTTCAAAGACGATTCTTCATGTCGCCAGTTCACACACTTCTTGATGGTCCGGAATTTTTCAGGTGATTTTATATGTAATAAACTTAATAAGTTATAGCGTAATGAAAATTGCATAATTAAATCTGGACCACCCTATATATATTTGAGATGCTTCTAAGAGGAACCCTTTTAAAATCCCTCTTCAATGTCAAATTCCGTATGTCTTTGAAAACATTACATAGTCCACCTTCATTTCCCAAAAAAGGTCGCCAGTATAATCCCTTCCTAAAATAGGTATAGCCCATTAATCACTGGGTTGGCTTCTCCTATCTATAGAAAAGACATTGCATCCAGATTAGGCTATGAAGATGTCATTAATGACTTTTCTAATCGGAAGGCAGGAAAAGTGGATTTTCATCTCTGAACCTGGAAATCGGTAAGAGATTTAATGATGATACCTCTACGTTAATTTCACAGTTCCTGTTGAAACACAGAAAGTCACATTTTATTTGTAGACCATAAACATGTCCCAATATTAATGCACATGTATCGCTAATGATAACGGCTGATATGACATCAACGTGAGTTATGACTATGACATTCTGCATATCGAGACTCTGAGTATACTTGAAATTTGGGTACTTTTCTAGAAGAGGCCCTGATAATTTCCGCATGACACTGCATTGCATTTTGCACTGTCGTGGTATTGTCATGAATTATGAATTGCACTTTTTAAATAGATTACATTATATTTTGATACAGTCTGCGTGTTATCTTGCAAAAATTTAGCTAAAAACTGTAATGAGAAAATCTGGTGTAAGTTAACATAATTTTTATTAAATTTGCACGCAAGTTTATACAGTCCACACATACCAGTAACAGCGTTTGACGTAACAGGCCCGTGTGGGTTTGGTCAGCCCTAGGCCCCACACTCCCCTAAGGCCACCTCTGGTGTACATTGCCGTCTTTTATTGCAGGTTACTACCTTGGTACTATTGCTTTGGTTATGTGATCTTTTGGTAACAAGCTTGGTCTATTTTGACGACATTTCCTCTCATGGTTGATTATCATTAAATCCTATCTCAATTTTTGGAGGGCTTATGTTTTTACTATGGTGGTTCTGAGCATGTTTAGTTAAGTGTCCCAAACTGAAAAATTAAAGCATTTATTCCATGTAGTTCTTGGAAGGGCAGACATTAATGCTCAATAAATAATAAACAACAGCTTAATAATTCCTGTTAAAATAAATAACATCTTAGACGCTCTTATTTTTGTTAATTAAGGATTGGCAGAGAGTTTTATTAGTTTTGTAGCACTCACCAGTTGCCAAAAGTCCACTCATGGTTAAATTACATATCTTATCAGTGAAAAGGTGCCAATCTACAAATGACTAATTGAATATTTTGTGCTAGGTAGGAAAAAGCAGAAATAAAAAAAGAGTTCTGTAAATGCAGGAAAAAAATCCTCGAAGTTCAGCTGGGTTGTGCCGTAGAACAAATCCACCTGCTTTTTTAAAGCCCAAACCCCTGCTACAAAAAAACTGGTAAAAGGATTGGGAGATGGACAAAGTCATAAAGGTACACACAAAGGTCAAAACTGGGAGAGCATAACACAGGGATCTAAACCTGAAACAAAACCCTAAATTTAAGTCAAATGTCATAGCTAAAATTTCTGTTACTAAGAAATACCGAAACAAAGAAATTACATAAAATTAAAGTTTTCCATATTAGAGACTCCTGACTCACCTCAATTGCCTCCGCTCGATGCAGAAGGTCAGCAGATTTATTCCTAGTCTGTCCAGGATGTCTGTGCTTTTTACCCTATTTCTAAGGGAGAGTTCACTCATTGTACTTGTTTTCTCATTCTTTCGGTCATTATCCATAGCTCATGACCATAGGAGAGGGTAGGGATTTAGATCAACTGGTAAAGTGAAAACTTTGCCTTCTCACCATCTCAACTCACTTGTGAACAAGACCCTAAGGTACTTAAACTCCTCCGCAGGAAGCAGTAACTCATCTCCCACTTGAGGAGGACAGTCCACCTTTTTCCTGCTGAAGACAAAGGAAACAGATAGGCGCTGATCCTTATCCCTGCCGCTTCACACTCGGTCGCAAACCATCCCAATGTGAATGGGAGTTCATAGCTTAATGATAGTTTTGAATTCTGGAGTACTGATTAGTTTTTATTTCTATCTCTATTTTTTCACTATGTTGACTGATTGCTAACTACTATGTTTTTCTATGAATGTCCTCTTCTTCTTTTGGCTCCCCCCTGATGCAATCTCACCTCTCTGATTTTGTCTCCCAACCGTCCAATATAAGCTGACCCTCTAATGTCCTAATTTCCAATCTTATCCATCCTCGTCACGCCCAATGCAAATCTTAGCATCTTTAACTCTGCCACCTCCAACTCTGTCTCCTGCTTTCTGGTCAGTGCCATCGTCTCCAACCCATATAACAAAGCTGGTCTAACTACCATCCTGTAGACCTTCCCTTTCACTCTTGTTGATACCGGTCTGTCACAAATTACTCCCGACACTCTTCTCCACCGATTCCACCCAGCCTGCACTCTCTTTTTCACCTGTTTTTCACAATCCCCATTACTCTGTACTGTTGATCCCAAGTACTTAAACTCATAGGATGTAATCTACCTGTGTGCATCTTCCTCCACTTTTGTACATAACCCTATGTTCCTCCCTGTTTTTAAAATACATATTCACCACAGCCATGTCCATCCTTTTGGCAAGATCCTCTATCCTCTGACCTTCTTCATTCCTCTCCTTGACACCATACCTACCCATCACCTCCTCGTCTCCACTGTTCCCTTCACCAACATGCCCATTGAAATCCACTCCAATCACCACTTTCTGTCCCTTAGGTTAACTGTTCATCACTTCATCCAACTCACTCCAAAAATCTTCTTTCTCACCCATTGCACACACAACTTGCGGTACATATGCACTAACAATATTCATCATCACACCTCTAATTTCCAACTTCATAATCATAACTCTGCTTGACACTCTTTTCACCTTAAAACACTCTTGACATACTGCTCCTTCAGAATAACTCCTACCCCATTTCTCCTCCCATCCACACCATGATAGAACAATTTGAATCCACCTCCTTACCACCTGGCCTTACTCCCCTTCCATTTAGTCTCTTGTACGCACAATATATCAACCTTCTTTCTTTCCATCATATCTGCTAACTCTCTCCCCTTACCAGTCATGCTGCCAACATTCAAAGTTTCTACCCTCAGTTCCACTCTCTTTACTTGCCTCCTCTCCTCCAGCCTCCAGACACATCTCCCCTCTCTTCTTCTCCTTCTTCTTCTTCGGCCAACAGTAGTCCAATTTCTGCCAGCACCCTGTTGGCAGTCATTGTTAACCCGTGGCTCAACCGATCTGGTATGGAAATTTGTTGTCTGCATATTGATTTGGCAAAATTTTACACTGAATGCCCTTCCTGACGTGACCCTCCCCATTTATCCAGGCTTAGGACCAGCACAAAGAAACACACTGGTTTGTGCATCCCCTGTGGCTGGGTTATGTTTTTCTATGAATATATCCTTGTTTATTCCTTTAAATATGTTACTGTGATTTATGCCTCCTGCTTATACATTAATTTACTCACAGTTAGCTGTTATTATAAGCAGGTATGATAAGAAATAATAACCTTAAAACTGCAAATAAGAGTTGGGGAATTGCCCTGTATAATATCTGAGAATTTGGGTCAATTTGTGTTGGAAAAAAAAAAAAAACAGTTGACAGAATACAGCAGTGGAATGATTGTTTAAATACAAAATAGCTACAGGAAATGAGTTGGCAGGAAATGATGGAAAACCCAGAATTGATGTAAACGGAGAGCGGAAGTGATGTCATCTTGCAGAGCTGGAAGTGAGGTCATCATCAAGGGACCCGAAGTGCCATCATCTTGAAGAGCTGGAAGTGGCATCATCAGCGAGGGACTGGAAGTGACGTCATCACAATGAGCCCGGAAGTGACGTCAGCAAGAATGGACTGGAAGTGACATAATCCTGATGTGCCAGGAGTGACGTCTTCACAGAAGGAGTGGTCTGTATGGAGCCATTTTTAGATACCGGAAGTGTTGTTGGTGAGTAGGTGTTATTATTGTTTTTCTTCTTTTGTTCTGTAGAGACAGAGAGAGAGACATCAATACCCCAGTTCAACCCCCTGTCTGGTATTATATCGCTCACCTCAGGGCTCGTTGTCTGCCTCCTAAACGCATGTGTGTGACACAGGCTAACATTTGTTGTGACAGTTTATTTTGGATAGATTAAGAATAGAAAACAAGATGGAGTGACCTGCTTAATTTTCTTCCTAAAAATAAAAAACAAAGTTAAAACTTGGGTGTTGTAAGAATATCAATGAATTTTGATGTGTCCTTAAAATATGTGCTTTACTTCATTTGCCTGTTTTTTCAAGCACATCTTCTTCTTTGCCTCACTCATACTTATTCTTTTTACTTAGCTTTTTTGCAACTCAATGCCTAGAAAAGGCTCCAGGTTCTTATAATCCAACTGTTGTATTAAGCATGTTCAATAAATAGATGGATGGGCAGTGTTATATGATTTTAGAATGAGAATTTAAAAAAAGTTAATGGCTCAGAAATTCATAAATAATTTTAGAGTCTGGTGCATACATAGGTCCTCTCAAGGTCTATATCAAGACAATCTTATCACATAACTCTTATACATCATTATAAGTATTGATTTACAATGTCATAAACACTTCTGTTTTTCCAAGATATAGTTTTCAGTTACTCACATCAAGATGTTTGATTAATTTCATTCCTCTGTGCTTCCAACATTTTAGTTTTTGAGGACTTAATTCACTTACATTTATTTTTTTGTTTTTGTGGATGCTTCCTGAGTAAGCATTTCTGTTCGAAACAAGATGCTCCATTGCTGTGCCACTCTGTATTATGATTCTTGTTTATGGCAAACTGATGTGCTTTTTATACAAATGTTCATGTTAATCAGTACTGCACAACTCTGTTCATGGAGGACTGCAGAGACTGCAGGTTTTATTCACTTTCAGTGTTTTAATTAGAGGCTAATTATGGTCTTTTATTGAACCCTTTCTGTAAATACTCTTGTTTACTGATTTCTGGACTCCCTGGGTGATTATAAAGCAATCCTGTGGTGTTTGCTGCTTTTCTTACAATTTTATCAATTTGAATTGGATTTTTTTTTACATAACTTAGTTATAATTAGTTGATTTTCATGTTAAAGCCCAGTTTCCATTTGAACATTTTCAATAAGATGAAGAATTCTATAGATTAAACATACTACAGTGTCCTTCCTTTACTAAATGTAGTTGTAACTCAGAGAATAAAATTAGGGGGGATAATGGATTTATCAAAAAAGAAGGACTTGTACCTTAATTTTTATGCACTAAAGATGATAATAATAATAATAATAATAATAATTCTTTACATTTTTGTCTCACTGCACAAGGACACATTGAGTCTAATACAAATGTTAAAGTAACATTAAAGATCTTATAAGTTGCTGTATATGCCAGTCTTAATCAGATTCTTGATCATCATAAATAGCTTTAAAATCCATTCATCCATCTCTCCAGCAATCTTTTTCCTACCATGCAATTCTGGGTCATGGGCCACAGAAAGGAAAAAACAATTTTATCAAGAAATAGCAGAATCCTGTTTAATGGATATCTTCACATATTATTATTTTAGGATAAACAGTGTGAAAGACAAACAAAAGGAGCCACACACACAACCACCCATATGTTGTTCCTGGTTCTAAAATGGATTGACTTGATGTACAGATGTGTACAGGTTAGAGCCCAAAACAGAACTGAATTGCTGAGGTAAAGATAGTGGTTATAAGGGCAAGCAGACAGGGCAAGTGACATCGTTGGGGCCAAAACCGGAAGTGACATCATCAAAAGTGATGTCATCAGCGCCAGGAGGAATCTCTCATAAGTGATCTGCTGTGGAAAGAGAGAAAGGATTAGTTCACCTCGCCACCCCCTGGTCTGGGGTGGAATTGTCCTCATTCAGGCCCTTTAACTGCCTCCCATGCGCACATTTGTGACAACAGTCGTGAAAGAAAAGAAGCCACAATATTTTAATTTAACAAAAAGTGGTCTTTAAAAGTATTAATGCTTATCCAGAACTTTAAATTCTAAATGTGCAGTTCACACAGAGCATAGTTTAAAATCTTCCCCCGACTCTTGCCATTCCATAAATTTATGTCATACTTCTTAGTTCATACCAAGAGTTATGGTCATGTCTGGTGATCCTTAGTGAGCAAACATTTAACTTCTGCATTATTTACAGAGGTCATTAATTGTCCTATCAGTAACTGCCTAAACTCTAAGTTATTCCTTACACAAGAACAAAACATTGCCTTCACATAATTCTAATGTCTGCCTGTGGAAATATTTTATAAGTATGTGATCTTATATATAAACGTCTACACATGGAAGTGTATTTGTCTGTCTGAGAGGTGGAGTCAGGGTAAGGGCTCCACCTATGAGGAAACAGAAACTCGCTTAGCCGCTAAGACAGAATTGAGGTGAACTCGTCGGTATAATGAAACCTCAAAAAAAGACAAAGTCGCTTAGCTGCTAACATCAGCAAAATGGTATCCCTTTTACTTTTCCTCCCGCCACTAATGCACAAGCGATGCGAGCAAAACGAAACCTCCTAGGAGAGAGATGCCCAGAGTAGTTCCTTTCATTACCTGACAACTCTACATTTCGTTTTTTTTCTGATGATTTCAATAGTTTCTATCACCCCAGGCTTTTTACAGCACGGGCTTACACAGCTAGTACTTAATAAGTACCTATAACGATGCAGATTTGGTGAACAATAAATAGTATAAAACTATTTAACATAAATGAAACCCAGTTCACTACTTATTGTTAAACAACTATATGTATTTTCCTAGTGATAGGATTAGGGTTAGGGTTAGGGTTAACAGAATACAAACCCTGAAGAGGCACATACAAATTGAGCATATATGCTTCCACACAGTGCAGTACTGATAATTCAAATAGATATATCCATTTCCTACCATGCCTATGCATTTCAGATTCCCGGTGAGCCTATCCTGCCAGCACAGAATGCAAAGTAGGAAGCCACTCCACAGTGGGTGCTGATCAAGGAAACACTCACACATATTCCCACACTCACTCACATCAAGCCATTTTAAAATCATTATTCAACCAAAGAAAGAAAATTGGAGCAGCTGGAGAAAAAGTCTAGGGAGACTTCTGGAGAAACTGCAACCTCCACAACTCCAGAATATAAAGTTTTGACCTGCCCAGGGTGTGTTTCCTGCCTTGCGCCCTGTGTTGACTGGGATTGGCTCCAGCAGACCCCCGTGACCCTGTAGTTAGGATATAGTGGGTTGGATAATGGATGGATGGATGGATTTTGCTTAATAGGCAAAACTCTAAATTGTATTGTACTTAAAAAATCAATGTGATTCAAGATAATATTATTATGTGTGTGTACATTGTAAACCTCCTTAAGAACAGACTGTATCAGGCAGTGTAATCAGGAGCACTACTTCCAGAACAACTCAGTTGACTTGAAATTGTCCTCTTATCAATTCAAATGCAGACACTGTGCTAAAATATTTTATAGTAACATACTGAGTCCCACAAATCAGGTTTTATGGAACATTTCATTAAAACATGGGATAAATTGTTGTACAGCATTGTTCATAGTGTGTGCTTGGTGTGTGTGTGCCGTGCAGTGGGCTGGCGCCCTGCCCGGGGTTTGTTTCCTGCCTTGTGCCCTGTGTTGGCAGGGATTGGCTCCAGCAGACCTCCGTGACCCTATAGTTAGGATATAGCTAGTTGGATAATGGATGGATGAATTTTTGACGACAAAAAAAAATCTTTTAAATTAATATTATTATTAGGTTAATTAAATTCTATTACTACTACAACATTGTTACAATAAGAATAATGTAATATGAAAATATAGTTAACAAACACAAATATTAAACAACAAACAAATAATACTACAGATTTTTTATGATAAAACTTTCGGTTGCTTTTACGAAGCACACCAGAGACGTTCCGAGCGTCTGGATTATTAACATACATACATACAAGACCGCAAGATTGTTACAGTCTGCTTTATATATAAGATGGTGGCTATGTTGGGGAGGTGCTTATTAGAAGGTGCTTTGTGGAATATAAACTCTTTATTGTATTTAGATTCTTATATTGTGAACTGTATTGCTTTGTCTGGGGCTCTCTGGTTCCCCCTTGTGGTTACTAAGCGTCAACTGGATGATAACATACAGTACATACCTGTACAAGACTACAAGGTTGTTACAGTCTGCTTTATGTATAAGATGTTCCTTGGCTTTTCCCCTTCTTCCAAGATATTAGAATATCTGTCTGATCTCAGTTACTGCTTTTTTTAAAGGCAGAGCAGTGGGCATTTTGGCCCAGAAAATTACATTTCTTTATATAGGGATGAGGAATATTATTTTGGCTTTATTTTTGACATTATTGTTAAATACAACACAATACAATATAATTTATTTTTCTATAGCCCAAAATCACACAAGAAGTGCCATAATGAGCTTTAACAGGCCCTGCCTCTTGACAGCCCCCCAGCTTTGACTCTCCAAGAAGATAAGAAAAAACTCCCAAAAAACACTTTTAGGCAAAAAAATGGAAGAAACCTTGGGAAAGGCAGTTCAAAGAGAGACTCCTTTTCCACTTCCACTCCAGTCCCACTTTGTTAATTTTATTCCTAGAATGGCAGAGATACCTGTTTTAAGATGGTAAACCAAAATGTGGGTGTAAATTTAGACAGAAAAACCTTTCAAACTGATTTAATGAAACAAAAGAGGGTCCATACTGTAGGTCATTTAACAGTTTTGATTTTAACTAGTAATAGGTGTGTGTTTTACTACAAAATTGCTGGAATCTTGTACAGATATGTGCTTTTCCTGTTTGTAAGAGAAGTTAATAGTAGACCAATGCATATTTTTATTTGGTTTTTGAAAATATTTCTCAATATATGCTATAATTATATTATATTGTTACAGTGTTATTTTTCATGGTCCTGTTTTCTCATACCCTCCATGTATGGTCAATAATTCCAGAAGCTTTATGAGCACTAAATAATGTGGCTCTGTTAATTTTCAGGTAAAATCCATATTTGTCTACTTCTTGTTGACAATGAAGCCAGATGGTGGCTATATGTTGAAAGCTGGTCATACATGCAAATAAGAATTTGACTTTACTCCATGTATTCTATTTCTTTGATGATGCATTTAGTGATTGATACTCAATAGCTACAAAATCATCAAAAATAATACGTTATTCAAATGCACAAAACATAATGAAATTTGTAGAGCACCATGTTAAAAAAACATTTGAAAATGACGGACAGTAGGAACTGTATAAGAAAAGGCAGAACAGACTCTTTTTCCTTAGGAGACTATGTTACTTTAATGTGGGAAGTGACATCCTTCATGCTTTTTACGACTCTGATGTGTTGTGTACCATCACTTAAAAAGAGGCCCACCGAATCAATAAGCTAATTAAAAGAGCAAGCTCATTTACATAATGCATTTTGGACCCCCTAGAGGTAGTAGCAAAGGAGGGAATTAAAACAAAACTGAGTGCCATTATGAACAATGCTGCACATCCTCTCTTTGACACACTAACATTGAGGACTTTCAGATGGCGAATTATTCATCAGAAGTGTGTCAAGAAACACTACTGAGGGTCCTTTATACCAACAGCAATATGCCACACTGTGACTGTGACAACCATGTCAGAAATTTTCTTTCTTTTTAATTTTCCTGCTTTATAGTCATTCTGATGTATGTTCAGACCAAAGTGTGTATGTATGTGTATATCTATTTATTTATTTACTTACTTACTTATCTACCTTATTATGTATTTATTTATTTAAGAGCTTTTGTGAAAACCCTGGTGACAAATGAAGATCTATCTCTCTATCTCTCTATCTATCTATCTATCTATCTAGTGTAGTTTGACAATGGCAGGTTAGGCCACCGTCCTTTTCTGGTACCATTCTAAATACTTTTTAGGTGTACCTGAATCACAGCCCTGAGATATATGACCAGTTTTCATATCCATTCATCACACAGATGAACACACAGAACACACAGATCATAAAATGGAATTACCAACCGAGGAGGAAGTGTTGCTTCAAGGATGTAGATAATCACTCTGACTTACATTATACTATTCTAAACCAGTTGTTCTTTCAAATGGAAGAAATGATCTTAGGGAATCCCATGAAAATGATTGTATACCATTAAGAAAAGACCAAACCAACGACTGTGCTAAAATAACAATTAACAAGAAAAAACCTTCTGTAAATATTGGTCTACCTAAACAGGTCTTGAATCTGTCTCTACCATGTGGTATGACTGACACAAACTTAGCCAACCCTCCTTTATCACCAAACCACTCTTATAACCCTTGTTCTGTTTCTTCCACTAATGAGTCTTTGCTACAAATCTCTCCTTCTAAGTCTAGATGTAATATGCTGCTTGCTTGAAGAATTTCTAAATCTCCTTTCAGACTCAGGTCTGAGGTCAGGAGCATCTTTACAGGGAAGACAGTTTCAGAAATCGCTAGATTCCACTCGAGAGTCTACACCTTTAGCCTTCAGTAGGTTTAAAAGGATCATGTCTTCAAGGACAGCTTCAGGCAGCACCAGTTTCTTAACTAGGCAACATTCTCCTAAACTGAAATCTTTGTGGCTTATTGGCAACCCACTCTGGTCAGACTCTATCTGTAAGAACAGGCTCATGCACCACTGGAGTCTGCTAGGACATCTGTCCTTAAACATGTTTCCATCCAGGCTACTATTCTATCTGACTGTCTCTCCCTCTCTGTGTTTCTCTATTAGCAACAAACACAACAATGTCTACCAATACCACAGCATCTGTAGGTACAGCTCCTAGGCATCTTTGGTAGAATTGGTCCTGCTGGTTATAGAGTAAATTGCTGAAAATGGAAAGAACCTTACGGAGGTTCAGACAGCTGTGAGACCCGACTAAACATAAAGAACTTGTAGAATGCAAATAAAAGTAAACACTACAATACAAAAAAGTGACTAACTTCAACAAGCATGGACACTAACCAACACCTACATAAGAATATGCAAAAGAACAGATCTCAAATGGGAAAGGAAAGGTCAAAATGATGAAGTCTGGCAGTTCCTAAAAGATTAGAAGCAGCAATCATCTAGGTACACTTCTAGTTGTGGAGTAAAGACCACAAGGGTGGTGGACCAATATCTGCTTTTTGGTCCTGATATTGTTAGAGGGTCTAGAGTGAGAGAGCAAGAAGAAGAGGAAAGGGTATTTTAGAAGAATAGAGAGTGCGTGAAGAAGAGAAGCCCAGAAATGAAAGGTTCTAGATAACCGGAAGAAGGCCATGAATAGAGCAGAAAAGCAGCAGTAGCTACTAGCTGATATGAAGGCCTAAGGTGAAGAAAATATAATCACTAATTAGTATGCCACTGTGATTTATGCTTATACTGTATTTAGCTTACATACTGTATATCAATGCAAATAACAGTATTCTGTCTGTACACTTGTAGTAAGACACAATATAAGGCCTTTGGAGAATGTAAAGGACCAGACAGAAACTAGAAATCCAGTTGCACAATGAAGTGCTCAGTTGCAGGTCCCTGAGCAAGATAATAAGTTTAGAGGGGATAATTGCGTTAAATGCAGAACTATAGTCTATAAATAGTATTAACACGTATTTCCCTTTGTTGTTGACATAAACCTCCACCTTTTGATTCACCAGACCCATACTGGAAACAGAGAGAGATAAAGCAAGTGAGGAGCCTGTACAGTCGGAGTCAGCCAAGTCTCTATAAAGATGTTGCCATTCCATATGCCTGGCTGGAACTTTACACTTGCTCCAAAATAATATGTTTGATGAAACAAATGTAAGAAGAGGGCCAGACTTGGAATAAAAGTATCAGGAGTTTGCAACATTTTAACTAGGGATGACCTCAAATTGCTTATGGCACACCATTCAACAACTAAGAAAAGGTAAGATGAATGCCAGATAATTGTTCTCAGCAAGGATGGAGAAGTGTAGACCTTGAATACTGTAAATATCATAAGAGTATTGTTCACAGGTGGAAGGAACGCTTTGAAAACCTCCTAAACCTGATGGATACATCTCCTTGTGAGATCTAATGCAATTGTGTTCATTTCTGTGACTGTCATGATGAGTAAGAAATTCTGTTATGACAAACCTTAGAGTAGGATTATATTAGCCTTGTGATGTTGAAATGATGGGAATTGTTTGGGGGTTGTACAGACAAGATGTAGAAGATGGAAGGCCACAAAGACATGGAAAGACAGGCTTAAAGATGAAGTGTAAGAATATAAATGTGCCACAGTCAAACCAGAAAGTAAATCCTACCTTTTTTTATTTTCTATAACATCTAAGCCAAAAATGACACATTTTAAGGAACGTGTCCACAATCCTAAACAACAACAGATTCTTGCTGATGGCTTTTAGTAGCCCCAAATAGCAGCACAGAAAAACAAAATGGTATTGTGTTAATTTCAAAACATAACAGAAGAAATTCCTGTAACACTATAGCCATTACTAAGAATAACAATAAACACATATATAAAAACTTTATGTGACTGTGGTAGATGTATCCTAATAAACGTGCTTCCTCAGTATGTGTGGAAGGCATAAATAGTGATGAGCTTATCAAAATACTCTGCAGCTGCCTATGATGCTTGAATAAAAGCAAATACCCCAACTACCCATGAGGCCCACCATATAAAATCATCAAAGACATAGCCTACAAAACACTAAGGAACAACTTAAGTACATTTAGTAAGTAGATTGTTACTGTCCACACTGACCTTATCATTGAACTCATTGTTAGAGACTTTAAAAATAATACTGTGAATAAGGATTCAACTTTTCTACTAATTATATGACTATTGTATGTAAGTACATATAGGTTTATTTTTCGTATGTTACTTATTCAGTGTTTTTCTTATCCAGTGCTTTTTTTGTAAACAAGAAGGTGGTGGTATGTATACATTGCATTTGGATAAAGTTTGAGGTACTGTTAAGGTATATAGAAGCTGAAAGTCCTAGCACTACGTGTTTTGTTTATTTGGTGAAACATCCATCCATCCATCCATCCATCCATCCATCCTCTTCCGCTTATCCGAGGTCGGGTCGCAGGGGCAGCAGCTTAAGCAGAGATGCCCAGACTTCCCTCTCCTCGGCCACTTCTTCTAGCTCTTCTGAGAGAATCTCAAGGCGTTTCCAGACCAGCCGGGAGACAGTCCCTCCAGCGTGTCCTGGGTCTTCCCCGGGGCCTCCTCCCGGTTGGACGTGCCCGGAACACCTCACCTGACTCTTCTCGATGCTGAGGAGCAGCGGCTCTACTCTGAGCCCCTCCCGGATGACTGAGCTTCTCTCCCTATCTTTAAGAGAAAGCCCAGATACCCTGTGGAGGAAGCTCATATCAGCTTCTTGTATTCGCCATCTCGTTCTTTCGGTCACTACCCATAGCTCATGACCATAGGTGAGGGTAGGAGCGTAGATCGACTGGTAAATTGAGAGCTTTGCCTTACGGCTCAGTTCCTTTTTCACCACAACAGACCGATGCAGAGCCCGCATCAGTCCGTACGCCACACTGATCCGCCTGTTGATTTCACGCTCCATTCTTCCCTCACTCGTGAACAAGACCCCGAGATACTTGAACTCCTCCACTTGGGGCAGGATCTCACTCCCAACCCTGAGAGGGCACTCCACCCTTTTTCGGCTGAGGACCATGGTCTCGGATTTGGAGGTGCTGATTCCCATCCCAGCTGCTTCACACTCAGCTGTGAACCGATTCAGAGAGAGCTGAAGATCACGGCCTGACGAAGCAAACGGGACAACATCATCTGCAAAAAGCAGTGACCCAATCCTGAGTCCACCAAACTGGACCCCCTCAATGCCCTGGCTGCACCTTAAAATTCTGTCCATAAAAGTTATGAACAGAATCGGAGACAAAGGGCAGACCAGGCGGAGTCCAACTCTCACTGGAAACGGGTTTGACTTACTGCTGGCAATGCAGTCCAAGCTCTGACACTGGTTGTACAGAAACCGAACAGCCCTTATCAGGGGGTCCGGTACCCCATATTCCCGGAGCACCCCCACAGGATTCCCCGAGGGACTTTTCCAAGTCAGCAAAACACATTTTTTTGTTGAAACATAAAATGTAAAATTTGAAACTGACAAATTGTCAAGTGTACTATGCCGCATAATATTGTGCTTGACATATTAAAATTACAAACACAGAATTTCCAAAATTGAAAAATATCAACCACAAGTGAATAACGACTGCTACATTATACAAAAAAGTTATGTAGTCCCGCAAAACAATTAATGCTTAATTTGATTGAGTTCTACAGAAAACTCATCAAATGCAATCTTTCTAATGTGGTGCTTGCTTTCAGTGTCAATGGCTGATCACCATCCTTGTAACAGTCATGAATTAACGTACCTCATGGGATCGAAGCATATGAGCAGAGGGCCAACCAATCATATGAAGAGATGTGTGGAGACAGTGCTTGTCAGTAATGAGGCTGTCATCTGAGTAACAATTAGATTCATTTGCAAAAATCCACATTCACACTCACTTGATGAAACTGGAATACAACTAATAGAATGCAATAGATCAGGGGTTCTCAACGTCGGTCCTGGGGACCCCCTGTCCCTGCGGCTTTTTGTTCCAACCAGCTTCTGTTTTTAATTGAACTCCTGGGCTAATTAAGTGAACTGATATTTCCCAAGTTCTGTGTTTAAGGAACAATATATTAATTAGAAAACTAAGTCTGCTAAAAAAAAATATGTTAAAATGTACCAAGCAGTTATATAGGAATAATGTATTTTTTTTTTCTTTTTAACAGTATTTTCATCTTGATTTTCATTCTACTTTTCTAGGTGTTCTAATTGTTTAATTAATCTATTATTTACTAATTAGTGGGTCTGACTCTAAAGTAGCTGCAGCCTTTGATTATTCCGTGTTGTTTGCCTGAGTGTCTGATTTGCTCGTTTTTAGTTGTCATTATTAAGATACAATGAAGGGGGAAAAACTGCACAGAGAAAGGGCAAAGTAAAACGAAATCAACAAAAGAGAGTTAAGGATTTAAATCTAGAGCAAAAGCAGAAATATTTATAAATGTCTTTTAAATGTAAAAATCATGTTGCTATGCTTTAAAATATCAGCTAATTAATTGAGATCAGTGCTATAAGGTGTTGTCACTGATTAGGAGTCTAGTTGGAACAAAAACCTGCAGCCACAGGGGGTCCCCAGGACCGACGTTGAGAACCCCTGCAATAGAAGTTGTGGTTATTTGGAGACTGTTTTTCGATGAGGTACTGACGGAATCTGTGAATCGCCTCTGTTTCAAATAGCGGTAGTTTTCTCCAGATGTCCCTAATTTCTTTTAATCAAAGAGTAAATGATTATGCAAGTCGTTGGGCCATTGCTTTTGATCAAATATGCGTATGTTGTACAAATGTGGCATTGTCACAGTCAAGCAGCCTTCTTGACATTGTTTCATGAAGTTTTGTGTAAAACACAGTTGTCACAGCTGAGGTGCCGGTACAATGTACTAACATGTACTGTCACAAAAAAGCCCTGTTCTTATCTAATTTTAATTTGTTTTTCTTTTCTGGTAAATATTTCTCTCACATCTTGTAAAGCACTTTGAGCTACATCCTATGTATGAAGATATGCTGTAGACATAAATGTTGGTGTGGTGTCCAATTTTTAAAAGAGCACCAAGGAGATATCATGATATATATTGTGTGTGATACATGCATTTTGGTCTATTTATTTTTTTTCAAGTCAGGATTCTGTTTTTGAGGTTTATTTTTAATTTTACTTATAGTGACAATGTTTTATTTCATTCCCATCTTGTTTTTGTATTTGTTTATGTCATGTATTTTGTATGCATCACATGTCTGTGATTATCACACTTTTATCATTATGGAAGTGATGCTATAAATATGACACTGGTTTCATTATGTGTTATTCCCTCAGTGGATCCTCAATGCCTTTGAAAATCTAGTATAGTTATCTTTAATTCAAAGTAGGCTCTAGTGTCAGGTTTTGGGTTTGACTTTCCTTTTGTCTTTCACTTTCAATTGTTGTTTAGTTATTTTTGATTTCTGATCGCCTAGTTATATAATTCTCAATTGTAAAACGTTGCCTGTCCTGACTATGTTTAAGCCTGCATTTATCATTACAGATATACTCTTGTTCAGGAGTGCCCAACTCCAGTCCTGGAGGGCCGCAGTGGCTGCAGGTTTTCATTCTAACCCTTTTCTTAATTAGTGATCTGTTTTTGCTGCTAACTAACTTCTTTTGAATTAATTTTAATTGACTTGGTTTTTAAGAAATGTTTTCCTGAATCTCTTCATCGTTCCTCTGAATTGCTTCATTTCTTTCCTTAAATGGCACCCAAACAGAAGGGCAATGTGAAGCGAGTGAGCCAACAGAAGACCAACTAAGTCAGGGCCTCAAACTCCAACCAATTTCACTCCAACCAGTTGTTTAATGAGGCGATGATTCTTGTCGTTAATTAAACCCGTTTTTTATTCTTCATGGCTTGTTGCTGCTCTCATTTTGCAATAGCAGACATTTCCAAAATTGTGGATTTTTCTCTCTTCTAAGAGTAGATCAGCATTCCTGAGACCTTCAACTTTCTTTATTTTCAGATATTGTATGATGGTCACAGTTTGCTGGTCCTGTTTTGGCTCATTTAGTATCTCATTATTGTTTGGCTGCTAAATAAGGAAAAAGAAACAATTGAGGGGTCTGAGTCTTCAAGAACAAGTCAAATAAAATTAATTCAAAAGTAGTTAATTAGCAGCAAAAACAGGTCACTAATTAAGAAAAGGGTTAGAAGGAAAACCTGCAGACACTGCGGCCCTCCAGGACTGGAGTTGGGCACCCCTGCTCTAGTTCCCATGAAGTCATATGGCTTTTTCTCATTGGGAATGATGAGTGGAATCGTTGATCCAAGAGAATCAATATGGATTCCACCCTGGCTGTGGACCAGCTCTTCCTACTTGCTCAGGTATTTGAAGGGTCATAAGAGTTTGCCATTGTTGTCCACATATTTCGTTGACTTAGGGAGAAGGCTTACACCTCATGGCTTGTAGACGGGGTTTCAGGAGTTTGAGGTCAGCACCTAAAAATATGGTTTCATGGTTCACTCTAGAAAAAAGCATCTTATGCTGTGTATGTGAGAAGAAAGTAGCTACAGAAAGTGGTAGAATTTAAACATGTCGTTCATAATAAATGTTATGGCAATTGTGAAACTGACCAATGGCTTATTATAGCAGCTACACTGTTGAGGTAATTAATTCAAAATGTTGTGAAAAAGACAAAGATAAAGCTTTTATTTTACCAGTCAATCTGTATCCTTATCTTCACCCAAGGTCAAAAGATGAAGGAGGCCTCAGAAAACATGCAGTCAAGATGATAAGCTAACTTTAGGAGCAGAAATGTTTCCCCTCTAGGCGAGAGAAGTCAGATTAAGTGAAAAGTAAGTAGATTCTCCCACAGAAGGCATGCCAGCCATGACCTACAGTGAAGAGACTCGGTAACAGACCTAGGACAAACTGAAGAGGTTTTGCACCATGGAATTGCAGTTTTGCTAGGACTGAAGTTTGTTCTTCCTAAGTGTCTTTCAAGATATTGCTGCAGGAAAGTCTCATCTTGAAGAATGTTTTTAACATACAACAATATCATAACAGACAGATCACCATTTAATGGCAGGCAGTGTGGCATAGAAGTTAACGTTTTGGACCTCAAACCCCTGAGGTTGTGGGGTCAAACCCTGCTACTAATATTATGGGAGTGCGAGCAAGTCATTTCATCTGCCTATGGTCCAAGTAGGGAGACAAAAGGAATGTAACCAATTGTATCTCAAATGTTGCATGTCTCCTTGGATAATGGTGTCATGCAAGTAATGGTAATGAAAGGAGACAACCACATTTTTTTTCTAGTATTTCTGTTCACAATGTCATTCGTTGCAATATTTCCAGCTTTCATCTGCTTGTGCCAGACTTAATTGAGCCTGATTTTGTGGTTGTCTGTAGCTGTTTTTACATATTTTTGTTATTTGTGTTTTATTGGAAGTATTGTAACTAACTTATTACTTTGTTGTATACGAAGTATAGGGAAAGTATTGTAATCATCCAAAAATTTGATGTCGAGATTTTAAGGACTGTCAATGTTTTAGACCTCCCTGAGTCTAAAAATGCCATTTTTGGAAGTGTGTGTGTGTGTGTATAAACATGATAACTTGAGTACACTTTCACTTAGGTCTTTCAGGTCTCTTTAACCCTGGATTATTCTTTGCATCTATGGGTTGGTTGTACAAGTTGTACCAGACTGGATGAATGTTAAGTGTTTGTTGAAATAAAAGGAATAAATCGCAGAACTAACCTGTGTGAATCTGGGTAGACTCTTCCCAGCACCACCACAAGTACACCTGAATTGAATATCTATCAAGGTTAAAATTTATCCGAATATAAATCTACTTCTGAGTGACCAATATTTTATTTATTTATTTTAATGCTTTTTGCTTTCTGGATTTTTTTGTTAACTTTCCAATTAATTTGCTTATCAACGCTGCTTACCTTAAAGTAATCCTTAAATATTTAGCAAGAATAGTATAATTCAGTTTTTTGCTCCTGTTGGCAACTAAAGTATCATTTAACAATGAATTTAACTTTAACTTAATGGGGCTTTAACATTTTTTGTGGTCAATTTCTACTATTTTTAGAGTTACCATCAGCATCACTTGTGAATCTTTGATGTCTGAAGGACAGCAACCCACAGTGCTAAATGGCAGGCCCTGAGTCCCCTGCTCTCCTGATTCTTTCACAGCCATATGAAGGCCAAATCTTTTATGCACCTTCTAGGCTGCCAAGTCTGAAATTCTCCCAACCCTTCTTCTCAGGACTGTGTGCTGCCTTCAAGCTGGCTGGAGGGAAATAAAAAAGCTTCTGTCAGTCTTCAATTTTTAAAGAATATTATGACTTCATTGGTTATGTACTGCCTGCTTTTGACCAGAAGGTTTATTGTTCTCTTTGTAGAACTCTAAGGCCTCCTTTTCACCTTCAAGAGGGGATGCTGAAATTCAAGGCACAGTGTGCATCCGCAAGTCGATTTGGTTTAAATACAGGAAGGAATGAGTTATGGTGCAAGTGAATTACTTAGAATTAGAAGGCATTAAAAGAAGTTTCTGCCAGAATCAGTGCCTGGGTGTCTACTTTGTAAAATTTATATAAATGACCTAAATAAGAATGTTACTAATGATATCATTAAGTATGCTGATGATGCAAAAGTGGAAGATTTATGGACAGCATAGACCAGCAAAATCAATACTTAATGAACCAGGACCAATTCAAGTGTTGCAATCTCGCTCCTTCTTCACTCAGTCTAAACACCTTGTCTCCAAATTTGACACCCAAACAATGACATGTGCTTGAAGCAGCCATCTTGTCTGTCCTGGATGTGTTGGACGAGCAGCTAGGAAGAACTTCCCTGATTGTCCACGACATCATTACAGAGCCTGATATCATAGTCTGAGAACGTCCAACAGATGTTGGATCTTGGTGTGATAGAGAAGAGTTTTAGTCCCTGTTCCAGCCCCATTGTACTGGTCCCAAAACCAGAAGGTACTTGGTGCTTTTGCAATTACTTCCATCAGCTAAATCAAGTTTCAAAGTCTGATGCCTACCCGATGCTTTGAGTGGATGAGCTCCTCGATCAAATTGGCATGGCTCAGTTTTTGACCATGCTTGACATGACAAAAGGGAACTGTCAAATTTCTTTAACAGAATTTGCAAAGGAAAGCACAGCATTTAGTACCCAATTAGTGGCCATTGGCAGTACCAGGTTCTTCCATTTGGTTTGCACAGGGCGACTGTGACATTCCATCCTCTGGTGGATAAAGTGCTACAACCTCACAATTCCTATAGTGCCAACTACATAGATGATCTTGTTATTTATTCCAGCACATGGGAGGATGACATGCAGCAGGTTTGTGCTTGTGTTTTTGACACTAAGCGAAGCTAAATACTAACTAAATATTTAGGCTACTTGGTGGGCAGAGGTTCTGTACTACCACAATGCTTCAAAGTTCATTAAGAACTGGCCACATCCAAAAACAAAGCGGCAGTTCCAAGCTTTCTTGGGGTTAGCGCTGGTTTGTCTGGGAAGTACATGCACACACATGCAATCAGGTATCCATAATGTAATAATCTATGAACAAATGCAAGGAGCTAATACTTTTCATAGCCATTTATATGCATTTGGAGTGTGTGTGAGTGAGTCAGAATATGTTAAGCAAACTATACCATATATTCTATTGAAAAAGTAATATATTATTTTTAAGAAAAATATCAGTACATTAAAATATATTGGATCTTTAAATCATGATGTGATATATAAGGGTGATTTGTTTTGTGTAGTTGCTGCAGAATGTTTTATTTGGCAAAATCTGACGAGCGATTTAATCTTAACTAAAAACGAAACAGAAATAAACCAAGCCTGGGCATGATTGCTTATGGACTCAAGGGAATGTTCTGCTGTAACCAGTTATAAGTCTCCATCTGACTGCATTCACTGCCAGCAACCATGTTGCAAGTTGGCAAAAGTATTAAGATTCTTGAGTTACAGATTGTAGCAGAAGTTTATGGAAATTAAACCTCTGTATGTCTTGTTTGTATTAGTTTAAGATCACTTTTGGTACCCTTTTTTTGTTAAATGGAAATAACCATATAAGTAAACACTACTACTCCTCATTAATGAATTCTAATTACATATTTGAATTCTTTATTGTCATGTGTACAAGTACAAGTACCATGTACAATGAAATGTTTCCTTGCATGTGCCCCTGCAGACAGTGAACATAGGCAAAAAAAAACCCAGACACAATTAATAAATGAATATAATAAGAGAAAAGCCAAGCAAAATGACACCTTTTATTGGCTAACTAAAAAGATTACAATATGCAAGCTTTCGAGGCCACTCACGCCCCTTCTTCAGGCCGAAGGGGCCTGAGTGGCCTCGAAAGCTTGCATATTGTAATCTTTTTAGTTAGCCAATAAAAGGTGTCATTTTGCTTGGCTTTTCTGTACATTTATAATGGCTAACACAGTACAACACCCTAGTACTATAAATATAATAAGTAAATAAATAAAACCAGAACCCTAGGAATAAATAGAGACAGTGGCAGAAGTATATGTGCAGGTAGCCGTGGAGGTGACACAAGGTTACTGATTGTTCGTGAGTCTGATTGCTGTTGGATAGAAACTGTTCCTGAACCTGGAGGTGCACGTCCAAATGAATTTTAGTCACTTCCCCAATGGGAGGAGGGTGAAAAGTGACAGTGCAGGGTGGCTTAGGTCCCGCCTGATATGGTTCACATTCCTGAGACAGCGTGTAGTGGTCATGGATTGCAGGGAGCTGTGTGCCCGTGATCTGCTGTGCTGTGTTCACCAAACGCAGCAGAGCTCTGCAGTCCTGAACTGAGCAGTTGCTGTACCAGGATGTGATGCATCCTGTCAGGATGGATTCCACAGTACACCTAGATCCACAAGTTAAAATTTAAACATTTGCTGAAATTATAGATGTTTTTGTTAACACATAGTTAAATATCTCATCCGGAAATTGTTTGGGATTTGTGCCCAATGAAGAAGCCAGTCTCTCCACTCTTCTGCAACTCTAAACTGGAGTTAGTGAATCTGAAAACAGGTACCGTACATGGATAGCTATTAATTAATACATTATAAATAAACGGTCTTCTGCCCTCTACTATTTTTAGCTCTGCCACTTAAACTGACACCTCTTTTACCAGCAACGTTTACCTCCCTCCAAAATGCCTCAATATTGATTTGTATGAAAACAAAATAGGATGTTTAAACAAGATCCTTGCTAACAATACAGATGTAGGTGAACAAATAATACAGTCCTTTGGGATACAAAAGCAACTTAGTGATGAATCCATTTACACTTTTCCAAAGAGTTCGGATAAGTGCTGTATGTAATGAACCTCAAGGCTATTTGAAAATCACAGGAACAATCCCACACACAGTTCTGTGACATGAGTCTGGGGCTAATAATTCAGCAGTGGTTGCTATGGTGATATCCATGGCAACATCCTACACCACTCTCAGCAAGCTTAGGGTAACACCTACTCCTATTGTTTGGCTTCTCTTCTGATCACATGAGCTGAGGCAAAAAAAAGAACAAACCTAGTCAATCTATATATCAAAAAAGAATAACGTAAAATATTTTCATTGTTCCTTGTCAAGCTGGCATTTTGTTTAATATAAAACTGAGAAACTGAAGTTGCATTTTTGTATATTACCTGGAAGGTAAATACATAGCAGTGCCTGCTATTAAATTAACTGCTTTTACATTTTTACATATTGCTAATAATTAGCAAATTTCAGAACTGTCAATTAAATTTATTAATGAAAACTATTTCCTTATTTTCTGACCTTTCCTCATTACTTGTGAATCCCACTAGGAGGAGACAGGATTCCATGTTTTATCCAAATTAATAATCAATCAACACCTAGATATAAAAATGGCAAAAGGCGTTCATGTACTTTAGAAATAATTTAAGGGTGTAAGGGAGAGAAATTAGTCTTTTTAGCTCACTTATTATTAGGCCTAATATATTCACTTGTGCTACGTGTGGTAAATACGAGGTGTGGCAGAAAAGTAATGAGACTGGCAACACTGCAAGCGATCTGGCAACGCTGCGCTGTTGTCCTTGATAGAGCATATGTATCAGTACCCTCCCATAGCTCAGTGCGAGTTTCAACTCCTTCCATTAACTACGTGATTTTTGTGACTGCTATTAGCGAAGTTGTGTTTTTGGTTGTGCGTCACGCAAAATGGAACAGCGGAATTTGGAGCAACGTTGTGCCATTAAACGGCAAGTGTGACGTTTGAAAAGTTAAAACAGGCCTATGGGGAACATTCTTTATCCCGAGCTTAAGTTTTTCGCTGGCACAAATCATTTTTGGAAGGAAGAAAACACGTTGAAGATGAACACCGTTCAGGGAGGTCTTCAACTTCGAAAACCAATGAAAACATCGAACATGTGAACACTCTTGTGAGATCAGACCGTCGTTTAACATCAAGAATGTTGAGTGAACAATTAAATTTGAACAGATTTACCGTTCATCAAATTTTGACTGAACATTTGCACATGTGAAAGGTCGGTGCCAAAATGGTGCCGAAAAACTGCCCTCTCCATAACAGAATTATTGAACTCAAAAGGCATTCCTGTGGTTCCCCAGCCCCCTTATTCACCTGACCTCAGTCCGTGTGACTTTTTACTTTTTTCTAAACTGAAAAATGTCCTCAAAGGACATCATTTCGGGACTTTAGAAAACATCCAAAAGAGTGTAACGGACATGGTGAAGACCATACTGGTTGAAGACTTCCAGCGCTGCTACCATCAGTGGGAACAACGTCTCCATCGGTGTGTAGCTGCCCAAGGGAACTACTTTGAAGGGGATAACATTGATGTTTGAAAAAAATAAAAACTTTGGTAAATAAAAAATCAGTCTCATTACTTTTCTACCACAAAATCCTTCAGGTGTTCACGCCCTTTCTGAATTCGCTTAACCGGATCATAGGTGCCACCAGATGCCACAGCTTAACGCAGCAGCATTGAGAGCAAAGCAGGTACCAAATCTACACTGAGAACCAATTCACTGCAAGGTAAACTCAGAAACGCACCCACTCTCGTTGGTCCCTGATTACTCCAACTTGTATATCTTTGGCATATAACAGTAAAACGTGAACAAAATAGACACAAACAAGATAAAAATGCAATACTAATCAATAAACTTCACATGTGAATGCTGCCAAACTTTGTGGTAGCTTTGGGACTGGTTGGACCTTATTCTTCCCTTTCATCCTGGCCCTGAGACCTTACTGTGAGTGAAAAACAATATTAGACATGGAAATAAATATTTTGGGGAACTAACATAGTAATGTGATCAGTTGGATATACAGGAAGCCCCAAGGAACAAAATATTGCAACAAGTACTGAGATATTTTATGGTTGTTCATTTTGGGAGTCAGCAGGAGTTTAGTCGAGGACTTATAGCAGAGCTGGTACACAGAAATTGTTATTATTCTTTCATCACATTATGAGGACTTAACTGGAATCAAAATCTCAAAATGAAACATGACACAAGCCAGTAATTATTTTTCCAAATTGTATTTATTTATGTATTTCTTTATTGGTTGTTTTAGCCCTAAATCTCCCACTGAGGTTTTTCATTTGTTTTTGTCAGTGTTTGGACACGTCATTGTATGCGCTGCCTCCTTTTAAAGTGTGATCATGTCACGGCTGAGGCAATCAAAAACTACACAGATTGTTCAAGTATCAAGAGGAGAATAAAAATTAAAAACACAATGAAAGAAAAGCACACAATAACTTAATCAACCATGCATTCAGGAAAACACAATAGGCTTGAATTTTAATGCAGGCCTCCAAACTGTATATAACTTGTCAGAATAATGTACTTGCATAAAACAAAATTCTTTATCAAAATGTTAAACAATTGGGAATACGAAGTGCCAATATAACAGACTGAAAGACAAACTTTACTTCCACTCTGGGCCTAGCAGTGTAGACACTGTACCTACTCCATGGGGTGACTGGTCTACTTGTTCACAAGTACCAAATGTCTCTCCCACTAATATCCCAAACTTTCACTCTCTCCTTCTTTCCACTGCAACTCTAGCTACAGTACCATCCAGGCTCGCCTTGTGCATCTCACCTCAAGAGTGGCGAGGCCTTGTGCCTAAAGGGACCCCGCTTTTAAGGTTTGTGTGTCCCGTTCGAGTAGAGTTGTCAAGTTATATTCTCCAGTATTTGAGATACTTCTAAGAGGAACCCTTTTAAAGTCCCTCTTCAAGGTCAAATTCCATACCTGTACATCTTTGAAAACATTCCATAGTCCACCTTCATCGTCCGAAAAGGGTCGCCAGTATAATCCCTCCCTAAAATAGGTATAGCCCATTAGTCGCTGGGTTGGCTTCTGTTTTAACTTGGGAACAACTGATGGCTTGTCGCTTATGACTCATTGGTGCCTGGAGAGCCTACCATCATTGCTTAGTTGAATCGTTGGTTCAGTTTGCTACAGTAGGCTTAGTTGAATCAGTGCAGGAAGTGTTTGCTAGTGGAACGCACAGCAAAGAGGAAGTGGAAGAGATTGTGGCACACGTTTTAAATAGATTATATCGTTATATTTTGATAAAGTCCATGTGTTATCTTGCAAAAATTTAGCTGAATACTGTAATGAGAAAATCCGTGGATGTTAACATTATTTTTATTAAATTCGCCACAACATTATACAGTCCACACATACCGGTAATAGCGTTTAATGTAACCAGCACTGCGTGGGGTGGTCAGCCCTAGGCCCTGCACCCCCCTAAGGCCACTTCTGTTATCACAGGCCCACAAGTCAAGGGCAGCTTTGGGCTCCACTTTGGATTTACTTCTAGAACACGGTGTTGAACTCCGGTCCTGGAGGGCCACAGTGGCTGCAGGTTTTCATTTTAACCATCTTCTTCATTAGTGACCAGCTTTTGCTGCTAATTAACTTCTTTTGCCTTAGTTTTAATTAACGTGACTCGGGTCCCTTAGTTGTCTCTTTTTTATTAATTAGCAGCCAAATTATAATGAGACACAAAACAAGCCGCCACATGACCAGCTCACCTGTGCCCATCACACAATATCTGAAAATAAAGAAAGGTGAAGGTCTCAGTAAGGTTGATTTCTTAGGTCACCAAAACACTTTGATGGTGTTCTTTGAAAAAACAGAAAAATAAACAGTTTTGGAAATGTCTGCTGTGGCGGAATGAGAGCAGCAACAAGTCATGGAATTAAACAACGGACTTAATTAACAGCAAGAATCATCATCTTATTAAGAGATTGGCTGGCGTTAAATTGGTTGGAGTCTGAAATCCCAATTTAGCTGGTCATCTGTTGGCTCATTTCAATACTTATTTCTGTTTAGCTGTCATTTAATTAAGGACTGAATCCTTAAAAATAACCCTTTTAAAATGAAGGGAAAAAGGAGTTAATTAGCAGTGAAAGCTGGTCACTGATTAGGAAAAGGGTTAGAATGAAAACCTGCAGCCACTGTGGCCCTCCTGGCCTGGAGTTCAACACCCTTGTTCTAGGACTGAATGAGATTAAATATTTTTGAGAATGTTTGTACTATTTGGCTGCAAAAGTGTTTGTAAATAGCACTCATGTACATAGTTTTGAGTTGAACTGACTTTGCTTGGGAAATATGGTGATTTTAAAAGTCACAAATGGAAGTGATGTTATCAATGGCCAGGACTGGAAGTGACATCGTTCTTGGCGTTAGAACTGGAAGTGACGTCATTATTGGTGCCGGAACCGAAAGTGACATTATCCTTGGCACCGGAACCGGAAGTGATGTCTTCAAAGATGAATCTGGTAGGATTTCCCGTTTTTGGCCTACAGAGACAACAAAAGTAGGTTTAGTGCACCCCACCACCCCCTGGCCTGGCAGGTGATTACCTCCACTTGGTCCATTCTGCTTCGTCCTAATCACGTGTTTGTGACAGTGTATAATGCCTAGGCTTGTGTAATAATGTGCAATAATAAACTGAGTAGATTGAAAATGAACAAGGTGTTTTAATATTAATCCCTAGGGGTTTATGTGTGAATCCCCTTCAGATACTTTATATTAAGTACTTCACAAACCTACTGCTTCTCAGCTACCTTTGTTTTATTTTTCAGGTTCTCTTCTAAAAATTGATCTTACTGTAATGCTTATTGTTTATTTACTAAAGTGGCAAGATTGCATGACATTTCGCCTGAGGCAGCAGCTTTCATGAAACAAGGAGGAGTCCATAGTGGCAGGATGCAAAAAGGTTTCAAGACCACAAGATAATAATGCAGTATAGAGTACACCGTATGGCTGTTATGAAGCTTTAAGTGAAATTATAACTGTAGCTATTCTCATACAATAAATAGGCAATCAACATATCATGACACATTTCATCCACTTTTGAGAGTTCTGTGTCATAAAGCAAGCATTTAGGAGCTGGAATGACTTAAGTAATTTTCAAACCTGTTTTGGTGAATCAATAATAAATAGCATTTGTAGTTTTCACTGTCTAACCAGTACACTGGTGTTCTTTTTCATCGTTTCAGTCTATTTAAGAGATATTTATTTAAACTGTATAAGGTAAACAATGTAACATATGTGTACTTAGGGGACAGTTTAGGGTTCATTTAACAATAGGTATTCCACTGTCGTCCTCATGCTCTTCCTTTTTCTCCCATTCTCAGGACAGAAGATTGACAGCAAGAAGAGCTCTGGTGTTATGTTACCTTCCAACCTAAGCACCGCCCTGACTCCGCCGCTTCCTTCTTTTTTCAATGTCAGCTGATGATCAGCCATTTTGCTACTACTGTTTGTTGCAGTTTCAAATGTCAACATTCTGCAATAATAAGTTCACCTTCATATTTGTTTGATGCCTTTTGTTACAATATAGTAAAGTCATGTTAACAGTGAGGGCAGCACGGTGGCTCAGTGGGTAGCGCTGCTGCCTCGCAGTTAGGAGACCTGGGTTTGCTTCTCGGGTCCACCCTGCTTGGAGTTTGCATGTTCTCACCGTGTCTGCATGGGTTTCCTCACACAGTCCAAAGACTTGCAGGTTTGGTGCATTGGCGATCCTAAATTGTCCTGTGTGTGTGTGTGCTTGGTGTATGGGTCTGTGTGTGTGTGTGCATGCCCAGCGGTGGGCTGGTGCCCTGCCCGGCTGTAGTTAGGATATAGCAGGTTGGATGATGGCTGGATGGATGTTAACAGTGAAAAATAAAATGCGAGATTTGTCCAATGCATTATTGGTATCCTAATAAAAATTTTCATAACGAAAATTGCATTTATTTAGGAACTAATGTTGTCCCACAGATGGGACACACAAGTGCCATTTGCAAAGGTGATTACCATTACTGCATCATAACAAGGTGTGGAATATAGGGGATGTACCACTCCCCAAATCCGGACACAGATAGATACAGTGACACACAAGAGCAAAAACAACACGCTTTTATTTACCTTTCTTCCCATGGGAAACACCTTCCCACAATTCCTACCAATACAACACAGTCCGAGCACAACAGCACCTTCTCCTTTCTTTGACTCTCTTTCTCTGCCTGTTTTTCTCTGCCACCTCCACTCCTCTCCCAGCAAGCTTTGTCCTCCACCTCCTGACTTTGGCTTCTCGAACAAAGTGAGGTGGCCTCCATTATATTGCACCCGTAAGTGCTCCAGGTGCACTCTGATCCTCTTCCGGCAGCACTCCCGAGTATGGCAGAAGTGCTGTATAGGCCCCCGGAAGTACTCCATGTGTTCCTGGATCCTCTTCTGGCAGCACTTCCAGGTGTGGCAGAAATGCTGCAGTCCAGGGCTCCGGGACTGTCCAGATGCCCCCTGGTGGTTGATCTTCCCCATTTGCAATCCAGGAGGGTTCTGGGGGAGGTATTGCTGTGACCCTGTCCTCTCCCCAGATCCTTCCAACACAGGGGCGTCCCGGTCGTCCACCACAAGGGTTATAATGTGAACATTTTTATAACATTTTAATGCTGGATTCCTGACAGTTTTATGAGAATGGTAAGATACAGAATTAAAAGTTTACCATATCCGGTGAGAGGACTTCACGTAGATCTCCGATTTCACTGCGTGGATGAGCTGCCTCTTTTCATGTTCCCCAGGCATCCCCCTGTTTTCTTGTACATGTCTCCCTAGAAGCTCATTAGTCAACTGTGAAAGCTGTTTCAGTTAGGAAACCTGGAAGTCCTTGGTAGGTAAGCATTAATTGTGATTACAATTAATAAGTCTGCTTTTAAGCATTTGGATGAAAACTGAAAGTTCGCATGGGTGTGTAGAGATGCTAATGACAAGCCTACCATTTAACGAATAGGATGCTGATCATGTACATTGAAATAGTTTATTATGAATACTTAAAGCACATGCTAAATATTCAACGACAAACTTCAGTTTAAATGCATAACTTTGTATCGCCTAGATATTAATATAGGTGCAATGCGATAATGCTGAATTTATTGTGTTCTTCTCTGTGTATTACACGAGAAAGCTCTGGAAATTACCCATCTGTATGTGACAGTGTTCTTATGTTAGCTGTTTTAAATGACTATGTCATGTTTTAAAATGAAAAGTTCTAAAGTAAAACTGTTGCTTTTGAAGTTAACTAAGAAAACAACAAGGTAATGGCCCTCCTGTACAGCAATGAAAAATCCCGATGTGAGATTCAAAGCAATTAAGAAACTTTGAATTTTGAGCAGTAGGGCTGTTGACATTTTGGCGGTTTTAGTAATTATGCAGAAATTGTGAGAGGCACGACTCTTCCACAGGCACTGACAGTGTTCTGATTGCATTGGTGTCACTCATGCTGCCATTCCATGCTGGTTTGTGTGTGGCAGGACCTGCTGTGAACTGCACTTACACTACGTGTGCAGCAGTTTCACACTCAAGGGCCGTGAAACCCTTCTGACACAAACCACTTGAAGAAGGACAAAACACTCAAACTGTCAGAGAAAAATGGCATGTAGGATGACTTTTTACACTGAATACCATCTTGAAAGAAGCAGATGTGAAGGCAGCAGAACATCATTAAACAGGGCTGTTGCTATGTCTTAGTTCTTCAGTTTCAAAAAAAAGGGTCCAAGGGCTAAATGACTGGGTGATTTCCAAAAAGGCGGCATTTGCTGTTCATATTAAAAAGTTATGACAAACAGACAGCAAAAGCACGGGACCAGGATATATTGGTGTATATCATGCTTCCTGATTGAAAGCATTTCATTGTAGCCCTTAAGAAAAGAAGTCCACCCCACATGGTTTTTGATGAGGAACCGGACTATGATACTCAGAGGATTGTGGAGCTGAGAAGCTGCGGCTCTATTGTTTACTGTTTAGACCCTCAGGATTGGTCTTGGGTAACTATCACGATATTCATGCTTCTTGTGTCTGGCGCTAGTTTTATTTATGTCATTCAGGAAGGGCAACGTACAGCCCAGACATCAGAAATGGAGGCTCTGTCATGAATTATGTTTTGTTACATGTAGATTCTGTTTCTAGAATTATTTTTCACTTATCTTGTTTTATATACTGTATATAAACTACTCAAAAAATTTAAAGGAACACTTTGAAAACACATCAGATCTCAATGGGAAAAAGAAATCCTCCTGGATATCTATACTGATATAGACTGGGTAATGTGTTAGGAACGAAAGGATGCCACATCGTTTGATGGAAATGAAAATGATCAACCTACAGAGCCCTGAATTCAAAGACGCCCCAAAAATCAGAGTGAAAAAATTATGTGGCAGGCTAGTCCATTTTGCCAAAATTTAATTGCAGGAACTCAAAATTGTACGCAGCACTTTGTATGGCCCTGTGTTCTTGTATACATGCCTGACAACATCGGTGCATGCTTCTAATGAGATGACAGATGGTGTTGTGGGGGGTCTCCTCCCAGATCTGGACCAGGGCATCACTGAGCTCCTGGACAGTCTGAGGTGCAACCTGGTGGCATTGGATGGACCAAAACATAATGTCCCAGAGGTGTTCTATTGGATTTAGGTCAGGAAAGTGTGGTGGCCAGTCAATGGTATCAATTCCTTCATCCTCCAGGAACTGCCTGCATACTCTCACCACATGAGGCCAGGAATTGTCGTGCACCAGGAGCCACTGTACCAGCATAGGGTCTGACAATGGGTCCAAGGATTTCATCCTGATACCTAATGGCAGCCAAGGTGCCTTTGTCAAGCCTGTAGAGGTCTGTGTGACCCTCCATGGATATGCCTCCCCAGACAATCATTAACCCACCACCAAACTGCTCATGCTGAATGATGTTACAGGCAGCATAATGTTCTCCATGGCTTCTCCAGACCCTTTCACTTCTGTCACGTGCTCAGGGTGAACCTGCTCTCATCTGTAAAAGCACAGGGCACCAGTGGTGCATCTGCCAATTCTGGTATTCTATGGCGAATGCCAATCGAGCTGCATGCTGCTGGGCAGTGAGCTCAGGGCCCATTAGAGGACATGGGGCCCTTGGGTCACCCTCATGAAGTCTTTCTGGTTGTTTGGTCAGAGACATTCACACCAGTGGCCTGCTGGAGGTCATTTTGTAGGGCTCTGGCAGTGCTCATCCTGTTCCTCCTTGCCCAAAGGAGCAGATACTGGTCCTGCTGATGGGTTATGGACCTTCTATGGCCCTCTCCAGCTCTCCTAGAGTAACTGCTTGTCTCCTAGAATCTCCTCCATGCCCTTGAGACTGTGCATGGAGACACAGCAAACCTTCTGGCAATGACTCGTATTGATGTGCCATCCTGGAGAAGTTGGACTACCTGTGCAACCTCTGTAGGTCCAGGTATCGCCTCATGCTACCAGTAGTGACACTGACTGTAGCCAAATGCAAAACTAGTGAAGAAACAGTCAGAAAAGATGAGGAGGGAAAAATGTCAGTGGCCTCCACCTGTTAAACCATTCCTGTTTTGGGGTCATCTCATTGTTGCCCCTCTAGTGCATCTGTTGTTAATTTCATTAACACCACAGCAGCTGAAACTGATTAACAACCCCTCTGCTACTTAACTGACCAGATTAATATCCCATAAGTTTCATTGACTTTATGCTATACTCTGATTGAAAAGTGTTCCTTTAATTCTTTTGAGCAGTATATATATATCTTTTGAGCAGTATATATATATATATATATATATATATATATATATATATATATATATATATATATAAAAGACAGACAGACACACAGACCCAGAATGTCCAGAACATGTACTTTTATTTAATTAAACCATCCTGCACACAATACCGTGCTCCAATATCCAACTCCGCTTAATTCTTTCTTCTGCCACCTCCACTCCTCACTCGCCACCTCGTCTTCTGCCTCCCGACTCTGGCTCTGGAATGAAGTGAGTCGGCCTCCTTTATAGTGCACCCGGAAGTGCTCCAGCTGCCCCTTGATTAACATCCGGCAGCATTTCCGGGTGTGGCAGAAGTGCTGCACTGGAAACCTGCTCCTCTTCTGGTGGCACTTCCGGGTGTGGCAGAAGTGCTGCATGTTCAGACTCTGGGGCTGTCCAGGTGCCCCCTGGAGGTGGATTGAGCTTCTAAGCTCCAATTCCATGTCCCCAATGTAAAAAAAGGGGCTGCCCTCTTGTGTCCTGGGGGAGGTATTCCTGGCAGTATGCCCATTCCCCTGGTCTTCTCCTAAAAAGGGCGTCCCATCCGGGCAAGATTCATACAAGGGACGTTATTGGCAGATGGCTTAGAAGCTACCCAATCAGAGCATGTATTACATATTAAATAAAACTCCTCAATGATATACGATATGCTTCCCACGCGGTGCTTGATTGCTTGCTTTTCTCTGTCTCTCTCACTTTTTCTGCCTGACGGAGGGGGTGTGAGCAGAGGGGCTGTTTGCCTAGACGATATGGATGCTCCTCTACAAAATGCTGCTTTATCGCGGTGCTTCGGCATACTTAAAATCCCAAAAGCACGTATTGATTTTTTGATTGTTTGCTTTTCTCTCTTTCTCTCTCTCTCTGACGTTCTCTGCTCCTGATGCAGACACTCCTTTGAAGAGAAGTTATATTTGCATTCTTTCAATTGTGAGAAAGAACTGTCATCTCTGTCTTGTCATGGAGCACAGGTTAAACTTTTGACTAAGGGGTGTTATTTCATGTCTAGAGGGCTCTAATAATGTTAACAGTGTGGGAGAGTTTATAAGGACTTAAAATATATAAAAATAACCATACAAACATATGGTTTCTACTTCACAGATTTTCATCTATCGTGGGGAGTTCTGGAACGCAACCCCCGCAATCGAGGAGAGATTACTGTGTATATGTTTTGTCACTTTTTTATTGTCAATTTTATTTCTGTATTTTCACAACACCATTTTGTATGATCTTTCTTCCCATTTTACCATTTTCTGGTTAGTAATGGTGTCTCTTTTCTGGTAATGAAAGAAACAACACAAGACTAGTGTTCAAGTATAAAAGGTGGTGGGTGATGTGCTACACTCAATATCCAAATTTGTGATAACTCATTCAAAGGAAAACCCTGTTGGTCTTAGTTAATTTCTCAAATCTCTCTATCAGTAAGGACTTTGTGCAAAAATGTTTAAATTTTAGTTTGTTTTGGGCTTCAGTGTTTTAAGTACTCTAATTTTCTTGTTGTGACCTTGACCTGTCCACAGTTCTCTTGTTTTATCGTTTATCTGCTGGTCTGAAACCTCATTATTTGCCTTCAAATTCCTTTCTTCCATTCTGGCGGCACACCAGTGATTCAAACAATTCTGCAGGGCATCTTTTATTGTGTTTGGCATTCAGTACTTGAATTCTGATTTGATTCTCTGCTGGAAGTGCCATGTGTGTGGAATTTTGAGTCTTTGACCTCTGTACTTGTGTATGTGTGCTCCCTTCATTGGAGATGATCATCCAAAGGGTTGCTGTTAGGATGACTGGCAGGACTAAGTTACGTACTGGTGCACTCTTTTTTTGTGGATGTCTATGGGGAGCAGTGCGTCCTATTCCATTTACTGAGTTTTTCATTTTGTGGGATGGCATCAGATTCAGGTTTAAATTCATGAATGAATTGAGAAGAGTCAAAAGGAATCATGCTTTTAAAACCAATGGCTTTTCATTAGTGACAGATAGTGATAGACGAATCAGAAAGGATTCAACAGCCATTGTTTTGATTGGAAGTTATGGCTGAAGGAACAAAAAGCTAAGTATCTCTAAATTCAAAGTGAAAATGGAGGTTAATAGACAAAGTTACCTTCTGGATCAGATGTTCAGTTCTGCATAGTCAGTGGAGATCCATTCTGCTGCACCACCTCACAAACTCTCAGATTTCTGTGTCACCGGGCAGGTATGACAGCACTCCCAGCAGTATAACGGCTGAGTAGCGTTTTGCTTTGAAGTTCTTCTGAACCTACCACTTGCGGGGAGGTAAAAGCAAAGGCTTCTCCTCCATTTCCTTCTGTCACTTCCTTTCATGCCAAACTAGTATGATTGACCTACAGGGTACACAGTTGAAGGATGCTGATGTTACATCATGGCTTACCTGTTTTTCTCATCCACCTCCAAGTTAGAAAAATCCAGAGCTGGACAATGATCAATGAACCTGTCTCAATCCCCACTAAATCTCTACCTCTGCTAGCACTTATAAACAAAGCTATAAGCAACATGGACTCTACAAACACAGATTGCAGATTGCACAATGTTTGTCTTTTCACTCCCTAATTTCCTTACTTTACATTTTTTCTCGCTTGCCCGATGCCAATAAATGGGGCTACTGCCCTGGTACCTGTACAATTCCCCACGTCCCTTTTGTGATTTCCTGATACTCTTCTAACCACAATGTCATTCACCTCTGCATATCAGACTTACTGATTCCCTGGTATGGGATAGCTTTTAAATTGGCATTACCTCCATGATTGGGGGCAAGTCTGTATAATCTTTGGATGATCAAATCAGAGGGCCTTCTACTGGCCACTGACAGCACTGCATCATCACTGAGCCCTGGTTTAGTTTAAAAGGGCCTGATGTGTAATGTGGATCCCGGACTACCTGTCCTCATAATGGTGTGATACAGCCCCAACAGTCTTATTCAACAACAACATTTATTTATATAGCACATTTTCACACAAATGATGTAGCTCAAGTTGCTTTATAAGATGAAGAAAGAGAAAAGAAAAATACAAAATAAGATTAGGCAATGCTAAAACAAAGAATAAAGTAAGGTCCGATATTCAGAGGTTTCCATTCTCTTATGGTCTTTCAGACTCTCACCTTACCAGCAGTATCTCTTCCTCCTTGTTTGTCCTCACTGGGGTACTGAAGTGTATTCTGAATACCAGCGTGGCTTCCTTGCTCTTTCACTAAGCATTGGCATTCTTTCTGTGCCCTTTGCAAACTCTTACAAGACAGGCAATCACTTAAAGCTAAAATAAGATACAAAAAAACAAAGGGCAGAATGGATTCAGAACTGACCTTAGCAGCATGTGGCCACAATGTATGACTCAGTCCTGGATAAGATGCCAGTGCATTGCACACATCCACTCTCAATCCTATGGAGTTATTCCAGTGCTCTTAGTAAGCTACATTGCATTTTGGGATGTGGGAGTGCTCAGAGTTAAAACCATTCAGGCATGGGGGGACTCTATCAACATGGATTTCGAATTAAGTACTTGCTAGGTCTGTGATGTGTCATCATGCATCACTGTTATCATCACAAATACATTTTCTGATAATGCACCCAATTTTGTTATATATATTGTGTTGTCAGCTGTGTGTCTCTAACATAGAGTTACATCAAGATACTATATTTCCACTTTATTGTGAACTCTCCTCTATCATTTTAAGTAGTCAGTCTATTTTTCCAAGTAATATAATGGTAATGCATCTTATTAGAAGCTTGATTTGAATTTGTAGAACATTATTTTTAAAAGATTAATATTAATATCTGTAAGAACTACTCGAAATATTATTTGATTGTAATGAGTAATCTGAAACCTAAACAAGGTTGCATGTTCTGTGACTTTTTAGATGCTACTCAATAAGGAATGGCATAACCTTTAATGTTACAGTTTGTGTAACGCCTAACAGAGGGAACAGCATCCACGACTGGGATGGAGGCTGATTCTTTGCCCAACAGGTAAGGTATGATGGGAGGATCATGTGGGTGGAAGTGCAACCTACCTAGGATGGTTGATGGTTTGTATCCCAGTTAGAGGTCAGGGACTGAGGGAGACACTTTATCAAGAGCGCTTCATCCCACAGCATGAAAGATGGCAGCATTCCTCTGCTTTGCTTCCAGGTTGCCTGGGACTTGCAGTTCAGGAAAGCGGCCCTGTCAAGGTCCTTCCATGTCACAAAGGGGTGCCTCAGAGAGAAGACCACGCTGTTTTGGGCAGCTTCTGTATGACGTAGAAGGTCATGGTGATGCCATGGTACCAAAAGGATTCTCAGGTCCAATATACAGTAAAAGGCTGTGTCTCTCTTCACTTACTGAGTTTGAAGGAAGAGGACAGTGTTCATGATGAGGAGTTGAGGGAGACAACAAAATATAGGGAGTCCTCGGGTTACAATGTCTCGACATACAAAGTTTCGAGTTTACAACGCTCACTCCTATAAAAACTTAAAAAAATTGAGACATGAGTGTTTCGGCTTACGCCATTAGCGTCGTACTTACAGACTACGTTGGTAGACTAGTTTGGTTGCGCGCAGTGGAAGAATACGCAGTAACGCAGCTTATGAATGAGGGAGTTGGCAAACTAGTTTTGTTGTGCAAGGAGGAATTGTTCCGTTTGTGTGGCTTTGTTTGGTGACTTTGTGGCCCTTATAATGGCTCCTTAACGAAAGTCTTCAGATGGTAGTGCTTCGAAGAAGAGGAAAGCCATCACGATGGAAGTGAAATTAGACATTGTAAAGAGATGAGAAGGTAGGAATTTTTTTACACTCATTTTTTGTCACTTTTTCTGTTACTACAGTACAGTGTACCGTACAGCATATTTATGTCCTTTTCCTTTATCTGTGGCTTAGTTGTGTTTTTATGTTCTAGATTATGATTTTGCAAATGTGTTAGGATAGGTAAGTGACTTAGGCTAGGGTGTGTTTCGACTTACACCAAAATTTGGGTTACATCACTGTTGTAGGAACAGAACTGTGTCGTAACCCGAGGACCCCCTGTACTTAAATTCTGCTTATGCAAGGAAGTAAGCTTATTCAGGAAGTGTTATTCAATAAAACTACATTAGCTGAAAATAAGGTGTTTTTTTTAATTGTTTGAGAAAAATATAATTAAAAAAACACTACTTTAAAAATAAAAATAAATTAATAACGCTCAGAACCAGCCAACTCTGTTTAATTTCAAAAACAACGGGGCGCTTTGGTGCTCAAACATAAAGAATGCTGGCAGTCACCTCCAGTTTGCCCTCTGGTGGTCTTTCTGAGTGTCAACTGGATGATAACATTGCATGCAAGACCGCAAGATCAGTGGGTTAGGGTTGATTTCATCCTACAGTATTTTTAGTTGACCAATGAGAAACATGTGTACCTAGTCTCATGAAAATCGCTTCAGCCGTTCGGACGTAATGCTGGAACATACAGTACATACATACACACATACATTGACTTTTATATATACTGTAGATTATTTGTGTCTGAGGTTCTATGATGTTAAGGGCTCTGAAACACCCCGTAGTGGCCACAGGTTAAATGTTAATGTTAAGAACAGTGAAAAGATGAGAGTTTCTTCCTGAATCTCAAAATGCAATCAATGACTCAGAGTTCACAGGGCCACCAGACAACAATGCATCAGAAGACAATGCATTTTAAGATGCTAGCCTTTTGTCTGAGAAGGCTGCAAATGATTTAACCAGTAAATTAATTTATTAAGCATTAGTAATGGTACAAACTCTATAACAGGTGATGAATTATGTCAGCAAGAAAAGAAAAAACGAAAAAAGGTTGTTTAGATCCTGGAGCACAGAAGTATTATTGTGTGAATAAAGAAATCACTAAAATGAAAGGTTCATAAACAAATACTCTTCGATCATTTTATGATTTTAATCAGCCTTAAAATACTCACAAACCACCACTAAAATGGAGCCACACATCCATGCCTCAGCAGACATGCACACCTTTTGATTACCCCCATGAAACTGTAATTTCAGAAGCACAAAGACCCTTAATTATTAAGCAGCACATATCCTCTTTCATTTGTATTATACATTACATACTGTGTTTACTTGCGCCAGCCTTTTAAAAAGAATAAGAAATTTAATATCATGCCACATGCACTGTAGCTGGGGGTGGAGAGCAGTAAAGATGCAACCTCCATAGCAGAATGGGCCAAAAAACCAGAGGCAGCCATGAGTAACTGCAAACATCTGTCTGACACCTAGGAACTGCACATCCTCAGCATTCATATTCAGTAAGAAGTGGGAAGATTGAAGTACAGCCGTCTAAATGAATGCTAAATTATAAAACACCTGCTAATGTTTATCTTTTTATAGTGGTGTGCTGATGACTGATTCCCCACATAAAAAGGCTAACAAATTCTGGCCTATCAACATTAACATTGACTTATGTTGGCTGGTGCCGTCATATGGATGTGCTCTACAATGGACATGAGTCTTATCCAGGGATTGTTCCTGTTTATGGTACAGTTGTGTCCAAAAGTTTTGAGAATGAGACAAGTGTTTGGTTTTCACAAAATTTGCTGCTTCAGTGTTTTTAGATCTTTTTGTCAGATGTTTCTTTGGTATACTGAGGTATAATTACAAGCATTTCATAAGTTTCAAAGGCTTTTATTGACAATTACATTAAGTTTATGCAAACAGTCAATATTTGCAGTGTTGGACATTCTTTTTCAAAACCTCTGCAATTCACCCTGGCAGGCTGTGAATCAACTTCTGGGCCAAATCCTGACTGATGGCAGCCCATTCTTGCAGAATCAATGCTTGGACTTTGTCACAATTTGTGGGTTTTTATTTGTCCACCTGCCTCTTGAGGACTGACCACAAGTTCTCAATGGGATTAAGGTTTGGGGAGTTTCCTGGCCATGGACCCAATATTTTGATGTTTTGTTCCCCGAGCCACTTAGTTATCACTTTTGCCTTATGGCCCGGTGCTCCATCATGCTGGAAAAGGCATTGTTGGTCATCAAACTGTTCTTGGATGGTTTGGACAAGTTGCTTGTGGAGGATGTTTTGGTCCCATTCTTTATTCATGGCTGTGTTCTTAGGCAAAATTGTGAATGAGCCCTGCACTCCCTTGGCTGAGAAGTAACCCTACACATGAATGGTCTCAGGATGCTTTACTGTTGGCATGACACAGGACTGATGGTAGTGCCGTGCACCTTTTCTTTTTTCCGAATGCCCCAAACAATTGGAAAGGGGATTCATTAGAGAAAATGACTTTACCCCAGCAGTCCAATCACTGTAGCTTTTGCAGAATATCAGTCTGTCCCTGATGTTTCTATTGGCTTCTTTGCTGCCCTTCTTGACACCAGGCCATCCTCCAAAAGTCTTCACCTCACTGTGTTCAGATTCACTCACACCTGCCTTTTGCCATTCCTAAACAAGTTCTGCACTGATGGTGCACAAATCCTGAGCCATTAATAAAGAATGGGACCAAAACATCCTCAGACAGCAACTTCTCCCAACCATCCATGAACAGTCTGGTGCCTTTTCAAGCATGATGGAGCACCGGGTCATAAAGCAAAAGTGATAACTAAGTGGCTTGGGGAACAAAACATCAAAATTTTGGGTCCATGGCCAGGAAACTCCCCAGACCTTAATCCTATTGAGAACTTGTGGTCAATAGTCAAGAGGCGGGTGGACAAACAAAAACCCACCAAATCTGACAAACTCCAAGCATTCATTATGCAAGAATAGGCTGCCATCAATCAGGTTTTGACCCAGAAGTTGACTGACCGCCTGCCAGGATGAATTGCAGAAGTCTTTAGAGAGAAAGGGCCAACAAGGCCAATATTGACTGTTTGCATTCACTTAATGTAATTGTCAATAAAAGCCTTTGAAACTTATGAAATGCTTGTAATTACACTTCAGTATACCACAGAAACATCTGACAAAAAGATCTAAAAACATTGAAGCAGCAAATTTTGTGAAAACCAAACACTTGTCTCATTCTCAAAACTTTTGGCCACAACTGTACTGGGAAGTCAATATGAAAATGCAAAGAAAAAGGTTGAAATAGGATGTGTTCACTCTCTGTTTTAAAAAAAAAATGGAAAATGTTTTGTTTTTGAGAACCGTTTTTTTTGTGTATTGCTTATTAGGGATGCCCGACGAAAATTATCAAACACCCTTTCTCCTGCCCTCACTATCTTTATACCATCCTGGCATTTCCTAAACTCCTGTTCAGGGTTGCATCGAGACACTGCTCATCCCCAAAGGACTTCATGCAAGGCAGAAACTTCCTCTCTGGAACTGTTGTCAGTCCACCATAGGGTCTGTGCTCTCCCACACTATACCCATCTGGTGCTTATAACTTTGTCTTTTTGCAATATAGAAGAAAATTCTGGGAAATTTTGGATGTAAACCATGAAATAGTGGAAGAAATGTGAATAGATTAGAGATTGAACCTAGTCTAAACAAGCTCGATGTGCAAGTCACAAAACCTCTCAAGATGGGCCCCAGGAGTGTACGCTTGCAGCTCTGTGCATTTTATATTTCATTGCTGCACCACAAAGCCGCTTCCTGAACTTCACAGAAAATGTTTCACTGTAAAGTGATTTTACACTGAGCACCTCATGAAATATTGGAACAAAATGTGATTAGAAAAGAGATTGAACCTAGTCTAATAGTTTAGTCTTGAAAAGGAGCAGCCACAAGGAAAAAAAACCCAACCAATGGACAGGACAGTATTGGAATAGAACCAGTAGTAGTAGATAGATAGATAGATAGATAGATAGATAGACAGATAGATAGATAGATTATACTATATGATAGATAGATAGATAGATAGATAGATAGATAGATAGATAGATAGATAGATAGATACTTTATTAATCCCAAGGGGGAATTCACATAATCCAGCAGCAGTATACTAGTATGTATAACAGTATAATAGTTACAGTCTCCTAAGCTACAGAAATGCATTTTTAGTTCAGAAAGTTAAATAGCTATGTGGCTTATTTGGTGCTGGGAAAAGAAGAAATAATAGAATTAATTACCTCCTTCATCAATTTCCATTACCGAATTCAGTTCAGGCTTATTGGCCTAAAATCTATTTCAGTTTCAATAATAATAATAATAATTCTTTGCATTTATATAGATAGCGCTTTCCTCACTACTCAAAGCGCTCAGCAATTGCAGGTTAAGGGCCTTGCTCAAGGGCCCAACAGATCAGAGTCCCTATTGGCATTTACGGGATTCAAACTGGCAACCTTCCGACTGCTAGGGCAGATCCTTAGCCACAGAGCCACCACTCTGCCTCAAGGCAGAACCCAGCCCTAAATAAACTGTTAGGCCATTGTAGGGCGCACGTACAAAGTCATCCAATTAACACCAAGAGGTGTATCTAAGGGATGTGTACAGAAAATGTGAAAACTCGGCATACTGTACATGGTAACCACTGTGCCTCTGTGCCACCCCTTCTCCCCTTTCAGAAGGAAGAGTTATTCTTTCAATCACATATTCATCTCACAGGTAGCCGTTAAACAAAAAGAAAAAATCTCCCACAAGATTTCTCGAAAAAACTATAAAAAAAAAAAACAGAACAAAACCTATGAGATTGAAATGAAATTAATTTCAATTACATTTGCAGAAAAATAACACAGAGGATTATTGGAAAAGCTGGACTTTATTTCTGGAAGAAGATAAAGACGCAGCTCAAGGGCAAAGAGAACAAAAGCTGCCTGAGACTTCTGAGTTGCAAATAAATATGTTACTTTATTTCTTTAGTTCAACAAGCATTCTGTTCAACCTCAAGGCCCTGATACAAAACACCACAAACTGTCACAATTAGCTTTTTTGGGGTGTTGCCAAATTTTCTAAATTAAACAGTTATTTTGTTTTAGGTAACAAAGCTCAGTAAATGATGCTCTGCTATTAATGTTCAATCTTTCAACATTTTTCTGTTAATCATTTTTGGACCTAGCAGTACAAATCTCTTACATAATAGGAGAAGAGCATTGTCAACATTGATTGATTGATATCCATCCATCCATTATCCAACCTGCTATATCCTAAATACAGGGTCATCGGGAGCCAATCGCAAGGCAGGAAACAAACCCCAGGCAGGGCACCAGACCACTGCAGGGCGCGCGCGCATACACACACACGCATACTAGGACAATTTAGAATCGCCAATGCACCTAATCTGCATGTCTTTGGACTGTGGAAGGAAACCCACGCAGACACGGTGAGAACATGCAAACTCCATGCAGGAAGGAGCCGGGAAGTGAAACTGGGTCTCCTAAGTGCGAGGCAGCAGCTCTACCCACCGTGCCACCATGCCACCCTCATTGATATCACTTTTTAAAGATTAATTGTTTTGAATGCTTACACAGTGGCACAGTTGTTAGCCCTTGCCCCTTGCAGCTCCAGAGATTCGGGTTTAACTGACAGCCTGGCCTCCATATACACCTATTGCATACATACGTGGTGCACGTGTTTTCTTTTTCTGACTATTCTAGTTCACTAGCCATGTTACCTGTTGAAGACTGGTGTGACCAGTGTCTGATAATCTAACTTAGACACTGTTATAATATCTGACTAAGCCACCCAGTTTTTATTAAGAGACTGAAAACTCTTGAGATTTACAGAAAACAACACACGGGTTTCTTTAAATTGGGCAGTATGTAAACACACAATGAAAGATAGCAGCAGCAATTTCAGGAAGAGCAATAGTAACTTGTATTTCACAAGACAATATTAAGTACATCAAAAAGATAAAAGAACATAAGAATCTAACAATATCAGAAATGAAAACCCTTTTTTAAAATAGAAAAACACACAGTCCACACTCAAAAGTCTGTCAAAAACAAAGTGGGCGATACAACCCTTGGTGCCGATTTTGCGCACTGTGCTACCCCAACAATTGTCCAACTGTGCACAGATGCACTCTGCTCGATTCTGTTAAAGAAAAAATTAACTGCTTGCAAGTTACTAAGGGTTAAAAGCTGACAAAGCTGTTTTGCTATAACGACAAGTTATTCATTCAGGCGTCTGTCATAAGACGGGGTGCAGTAAGCTGACCTAGGACAAGCTCCTCTGTAGGAACACGTCTGTTAGACACAGGCCCTTCTTTAGGGCCCCATCTGACACGTACACAAAGCAGAAACAGATGGCCCATTTGCGTAATAAAATAAAATGCTTAGGTAAATGATATTATGCTTTTTGAGAAGTAAGGGGAAGGGGGAGGGAGGAAGAAAATATAATAAAGAAAACCGAAAAAGAGAACTTTGCTCTTCTGCCTTGCAACGCATGAATCCATGTATTCATCTGTGACTGAATAAAAATCTGGTTGATTGAACTATTCCTGTCATCCTCGGAGGTTACTTCTACAATTCCCAACAGAAATTTTGTCGAAATAAGGCACCGAGAAGTATGGTTGACAGACATTCAAATCTCAACTTGATGACGCTTTGTAGAATTTAGGTGAATCGAGAATGTTGAGCTGTGTAAGGTTGAAAGTGCTGTTCTTATCAAAACGAGGTTCACATCTTAAGAATCTTTATTCTCTTTGCCACACCAACTGACGCATGTGTAGTTTCAGATACAGCCCAGTCTTGCTTTCAGTTTGAAAAAGGTATAAAAGCAACAATAAAGTTGATCTGAAAGGAAATTCATTTTTGATCAAACAGCTTCATTTAGTGAGCCAAACTCAGCAGAACTGTTTATCCATCAACTGATAATGCATTTGACATCTAGGGCTACTTATGGATCATGCTGAGTCTTTAAGAGAAGGGGTTTACACTATAAAATATATCAAAGCACTTCTTCTCTGTAGACAGAGTCTTTACCCTTGAGGTAGACTGTGACTTGTTGTCAGATGACATTTTTACAACAACAAAATCACTAGTCTTCCACATTGGCCAAGACTACTAAAAAGTGCTGGAGTCTTCACGGTGTACAGTGATGCATCCCTATAAAGACATAAAATATTTAGAAAATATCTGCTCTACTTTTAAATAACACCAATAAATCCTCATTTGCTTTTTAGGATCCTGTTTTTCATGCACTTGTTTTAACCAGCATCCTCATTGATTATTTATTCTTCGTAGTTCAGCAATCAGTGTAAGTTTAAATTTGTCATGCCATATTGTTACCCGCTTATTCCAGGCCAGGGTCGTGGGGTGTGTTGGAGCCTTTCCCAGATAGCATAGTGAACAAACCCTAGATGGGCAGCAGTCCATTGCAGGGCAAACACACATACACACACACACACACACACACACACACACCAAAAGGTCTGCTGCGCCCTCGATCCTCTGCAGTTCGCATACCAGGAGAAGGTGAGAGCGGAGGATGCCATCATCTATATGCTACACCAATCCCTCTCCCACTTGGACAGAGGCATTGGTGCTGTTAGAATTATGTTTTTGGATTTCTCTAGCATCTTCAACACCATCCAACCTCTGCTCCTTAGGGACAAGCTGACAGAGATGGGAGTAGATTCACACCTGGTGGCATGAATCGTGGACTATCTTACAGACAGACCTCAGTATGTGTGTCTCCGGAACTGCAGGTCTGAAATTGTGGTCAACAGCACAGGAGCGCCGCAGGGGACTGTGCTTTCTCCGGTCCTGTTCAGCCTATATACATCAAACTTCCAATACAACTCAGAGCCCTGCCATGTGCAAAAGTTCGCTGACGACACTGTTATCGTGGGCTGCATCAGAAGTGGGCAGGAGGAGGAGTATAGGAACCTAATCAAGGACTTTGTTAAATGGTGCGACTCAAACCACCTACAACTGAACACCAGCAAAACCAAGGAACTGGTAGTGGATTTTAGGAGGCCCAGGCCCCTCATGGGCCCCATGATCATCAGAGGTGACTGTGTGTAGAGGGTGAAGACCTATAAATACCTGGGAGTGCAGCTGGATGACAAATTGGACTGGACTGCCAATACTGATGCTCTGTATAAGAAAGGTCATAGCTGACTATACTTCCTTAGAAGGTTGGCGTCCTTCAACATCTGCAATAAAATGCTGCAGATGTTCTACCAGACAGTTGTGGCGAGTGACCTCTCCTATGCGGTGGTGTGCTGGGGAGGCAGCATAAACAAGAAGGACGCCTCACGCCTGGACAAACTTGTTAAGAAGGCAGGCTCTATTGTAGGCATGGAGCTGAACAGTTTGACATCCGTGGCAGAACGACGGGCGCTAAGCAGGCTCCTGTCAATCATGGAGAATCCACTGTATCCACTGAACAGGATCATCTCCAGACAGAGGAGCAGCTTCAGCGACAGACTGCTGTCACAGTCCTGCTCCACTGACAGACTGAGGAGCTCGTTCCCCCCCACACACTATGTGACTCTTCAATTCCACCCGGGGGGGCAAATGTTAACATTATTCAAAGTTATTGTCTGTTTTTTGCATTTTTATTACTCTTTAATTTAATATTGTTTTTATTAGTATGCTGCTGCTGGATTATATGATTTCCCCTTGGAATTAATAAAGTATCTATCTATCTATCTATCTATCTATCTATCTATCTATCTATCTATCTATCTATCTATCTATCTATCTATCTATCTATCTATCTATCTATCTATCAAACGTATACTAGGGCTGATTTAGCGACACCAATTCACCTAACCTGCATGTCTTTCGACAGTGTGCAGAAACTGCAGCACCCAGAGGAAACAGCACAGACACGGGGAGAACATGCAGACTCCATGCAGGGAAGACCTGGGAAGCGAATCCTGGTCTCCTTGCTGCAAGGCAGCAGCACTACCACTGTGCCACTATAAGATTAATTCTTATGATTTATTCATTTTTTATTAACTTTAAATAGGAGAGTCACTCGGATTTCACTTTAACAATATCAAAATGTGTTATTTTTTTTCTCAAATAATAAGAGCAGGTGGAACAAAGAGGTAAATAAATTTCACCAAAAAAATCTGGCAGACAGAAGTAAAGAACCGCTGCCTCACTGGACCTGAATGAACAGGCAGTGCTCCTAATTGTATGGTGGGGTAGCTCACTCAAGTGCCCACCTCTGAAAACCTTCTGCTCACTCTTTTTTTTACAAACACCTCCCTCTCAGCTGTATCCCCACCCAGCACATTAATCAGACTGAATCTTTTTTTTATGTAGATTTTCTTTTTTTATTTTTTGAAACCTTTTTTTGCTTTTGTCTTTGTAATTTGATGTGTACAAAACTTTGTATCAATGACGTAACTAACCGTATGTGAATACTACTGTATCCTAAGAACATAGAAGAAACATAAGTTTGATAAAGGAGAGGAGACCATTCAGGCTATTAAGCCTGTTTATTTAGCTATGAGCCAATAGTTCTTCCAAATCCTTCTTAAAGGATGTCAAGTTTTCTGCTTCAGCTACATGGCTTGCTAGTTTGTTCCAGACTCGCACAACAAAGAAGTGCTTTCTAACTTCAGTCTTTTCTTAACCATTGCTGTGATATCAGATGAGTCACTTTGCATAAAAGTGCATTGCAAATGGATGTTGTGAGAATAAAGGTAGAGTCTGTTGGTTTGACAACTTTGGTTACCTAAGTTAGTTTAAGGACTAAAACACAATCCTGGACATAATGGCAAAAATTTGATCTTTTGGTAGTAATGTCATTTTGGGACTTAGAATTGAGGTTTGGCTTCTGACCAAGTTTGCCTGTGTCTCTGTGCCAATGCTTTGGTTGGACTGTTCTTTTGGTTTTAACCTGGTCTGGATTTTTGGTGATTGTTGTTTTGACACCTAACTGTGCCACACAAATATTTAGCAATATAGTGATATTTATTTCTAGATCATTAAAATCATTCCCAACAAGAAAACTGTAAGCCCTGGGTTTACTTCTGTGGTAAGGGCATACTCTAAAACCCTAGAGGTGACAGGTCAAAGTGCAAACTAATTGGCTTTAAAAATATTATATATATATATATATATATATATATATATATATATATATATATATATAGTATATATTAAAAATTCTTCCATATCCCACCTATCATTAGTAGTGGACAGTCAGAATCCGCCTGGCTTCTTCAAAGTTTTCTATGTAACGAAAGGCACAAAATGGCAGTAGCTATACAAAAACAAAACACAAAATGGCATTGTCAGAATAACATTAAAAATAAACAGCTACTTGAAATTTAACATGTATTTGTACAAAAATAATCAAGACTGAACCCTCAAGATTAAAAAGAAATGAAAAAAAAAAAAACAGGAACAATAACATTTGGCTTGTTAAGCTTAATATAGTGTAACTCCCAAATGTAACTTTATCAACTGGGACTAAACAGAGAAAATAAACGATTCTAGAATTTATTAACATATTGGTTAAATTTTGAACAAATGTGAAAATGTAACCTCTAAGAAATAGTTGTCCACTTTTCATGAAATAAAGGATAAGTATTCTTTCTAAAGCTCCAGGATATCTGTGTCCACATTATGCAAGTTAAGTCCATTGCCAAATAATCTTTCATGACATTGTACTGTCAATGGTGCCAGAGGGAATCCATGTGCACAAAATTAAGAATGAACCAGGAGATGAGGGGAAAAAAATAAAATAATTAGTGGGGTGAAAGCCCAAAAAGCAAAAAGTACCAAATGTCAAAGCTCAATCCAAAACTCTTAACAACAAAGCATACGAAGTCCAGAGTTGCAACATTGCTGCTTAATAGTTTCCTACTGAATCCACAATCTTGGATGCCAGGCCTTGAGTACCACCATCTTAAATAGTCTCTAGATAATTCAATGCAGCTTTCTGTTGTCATGATTGCCATTAAGAAAAAAACACCCAAATTGGCAGTGCAAAAATTAGAAAATATAATGTAAAAATTATATGTTAAAAATTAACAATTAGATGCAAAATAATAATAAAGATAAAGTCTACAAAGCTCAAACTCCAAAATTTCTAAAAGGAATGTTTAGAATACCTTACATGTCCAGATATCTAAGATCAACTCCTGAACTGGTCACTGTATGTGTGGAGATTGTAATTTTGTGTTTTTGGTCTTCTACAAGGATTTTGATATCATCACAACAATAGATATGTTAATTTAAGTGCTGACTCCTGATTGGCTTGATGTGAGTGAATGTGGGTGTGTCCATCAGTGACCTACCTTTTTGGTTCTGATCTTGCATTCTTTACTGCCTGGATAGGCTGCAGCCCTGTTCCCAAGTTCAGGAAATGGAGGAAATGGATGAATGGATGATTAGAACATCATACCCTTAAAAGTACTGTATATACTATGAGACAGGTTAACCGATCCACATTGGGTAAGCATGGAAGTGTTTGGTGAGAAGGCCCTGCCTTCCATCCTTGCTTTGCTTTTGCTTGCATCCAGTCTTACCAGGCAATATTCAAGCTATCCTAGACTCAAAAAAGGAAAGAATAATGATTCAATTTCAAACATTCAGTCAAATCTTATATACTAAACGTGGCTTACAAGTGGCACAATTACAAATTAATTACAAAATAATCATAGACATAAAAATGTTAATTTAAGTATCACCCTTCATACCATCTCAAGTCATATTACCTTTGAAATTACAGGGAAGAAGAGTGCAGACAGCTTACATCACTCCATACAGTGAAACACAGTAGAAGTTAAGATTTTAATATGTAATAAACAAGAAGGAAGAGATGTTAAGTATCCAGGAAACATCTTTTGGAACAGACAAACTTTAAATGCAGAAGCTTAAGAGATTCATATACTGAATTAAAATTTGTGCACATTAGGCTTCTTCCCCCTGTTTGTATTTTTTCTTCAGTTTGATATTTTAGTAGAATGTAAGCGCCAATAATCCATCCATCTATTACAGAACCTGCTTAACCCAGTTCAGCATTGCTGGGCACCAGAGTTTATCCCATTAGAATTAGATGCAAGGCAACCCACTCTCGACAGAGAGGTATCTCATCACCATTTAACATTTGTTTGTCTTTAAAAATTATTTTCACACTAGGGAGTCTCCCCTGCTCGCTTCGCTTGCCAGACACTTCGCGTCTCTGCTGCTCACGTTGTGAAGACGGGGGCTGAACACACCCCAAGGAGATGTGGTCACTTCTCCGAAACCCCTTCTTAAATGGTGATACAATGTGAAACAAATAGCTTGTTTTTTTTACCTCCTCTTTGCTCGATCAGCTGCTGGATTGCCACTGCTGCCGTTCCGCGCGATCTGCATCTTGTGCGGTGCTTCAAGCCTGTACAGCAGCTGCCCTTCTCTTTGTGTTTTATTTCTGGCACCGGGTGTGGTTAAATCTTTTGGCACAAAGCCGCATTTCGCGAGACGTGAGTTCTTGATATTTTTTAGTTTATAATGTAAAAACGGAATAAGAATCTGAAAATCTAACAACATCACGTTAAACTTTGATAAATTCTGAAAAGATGATACCAAACATATATGTAAGTTTTAAAATAAGCCTGATTTAAAGTGTTGCAAAAAACGTGACATAAAATTGTCACCATGGCACTTTTAGGCTTAGGATTTTATATATATACTGTAGAATAGATTTTCACCCTTTCCATCTCAAACCTTTAACACAAGAATTACCAAAACCTGCAAAAAAACTCGTAATCCCGGCCCACCTTAAATCCATTCACACCTCTCTGTCAGTGTCTTTTGTGTTGTAAATGTGTCGATCTGCTATACCAAAACACACACACACACTGCTGCAGAAAAGGAAGAAAGCTCTCTCAGCTCAAGTTTGTTTACATATGTGTGAGTTGCCTGGAGCTGTATAGGGTAAATACTATATCGTTATTTGGAATACATGCATTTTATGTGTGCTCCGTGTCTACAACAATCTATGTAAACACATCATTAAAACAAACGTTTTTCATGTTTTAGTAATAATTGACAAAATGTACATGACATGAAGTATATAATGTGTAAAGCTTAAGTCCAAATATCAAATAAACACTTTCACTAAAGATACAAGTATAACAAAACAAGCGCACTTTTATTCAAGAATATAACTGCAGAAAAAGAACTTGCGTTAGGATGCGACATTGACGCGCCCTTAATATGACTGATTTGGTGGCGCAGCGGTAAGAACTGTTGACTGGTAATAAAAAGGTTGCCGGTTCGATCGTGGACACCTTTGTTTTGAGTAGTGAGCTGCTCTTATTATTACTATTATACAGTAGAATGAAAACATACGTTTGATTTGCCTGTAACAGCTGGTGTAAAGTTATGGTACTTGTAAAGGTTTGTGTGTTTTTTTTTTTATTATTCAGTTTTATTCTCTCAGTCACGTTCACACTTTCCCAGATCTGACACTGCTGTTTTCAAATAAAGACGTGCTATAGCTGAGGTGAACTCAGATGAGGATGAGGGTTCTATATCGGAGAAAGAGAACAGAAGCCCTCCCTGCAAGAAACATCCATTCACATATGAGAACAACACAGCTGCACCAGGTGTAAAGTGAAAGATGGCACTGTTTGGATGTACCAACAGGTTGGGTGTCATCCTTCCAGTCAGTCTGCCCCACACCTGTCCGTCATCAACGAAACAGCACAGATTACAGAGCTCGCCAAAGTATCCTGCAGAGTCCTGTTTGTGATTATGTCTTGTGATGGTCTTTATATGAAAACCATGTATATGTTACTTATATAAAAGCCACATCAAATGTTACTTACCTTGGTTCGTTTACTTATCTTCCTACAGTGTAAAGTCACAAGTAGACTGCAGAGCTTCCTCTATTTGATCGACACAGGCATGCTGACAATGTACATGTGTAATGAAGTGACTTTAGCTGCAGGTAGAAGCTTCACGCAACTGTTGTTACGGTTCTGCCTTTGTCCAGAAATGGTTTCATAAGCTTTATGACCTTAGTCTCAGAAAGTCTTTTTCCTGTGGGGCAACTGGGATGTTTTCCTGAATAAGATCAAACATGACAGGAGCTTCCACCTGCAGATAAAAAATAACTAGCCAAGGTTAAAACGAGTAAGGCAAGATTTAGTAGCAAAGCCTATAAAACTGTAAATAGGAAATCATACTGAGAAATTCAGAAACCAAAAATAATTAAAAGAGTCAGAGCCAAAACATTAGATGCAAATCTTAGTTGAGAGACAGAAAAGATTTCAAAACCAGAGATTGTTGTAAATGTTCAAATAAAAAACACTAGGTATCAGGCTGTATCCACAAACTTGGGCAATGTGTTGCTAGCTTATGAATTGTCGTGCTAACGGCAACACGTGAACATGCTCATAACTACAGGTACTCAAGATAGCAGCGAGACCAACAAAATGCAGTTTCAATTATAATTAGAGACCAAGGAAAAACTGCAAATAATTAAAAATAAACTCTATTGGTCGGGGTGGCCAACTCTGATCCTGGAGAGCTGCAGTGGCTGCAGGTTTGTGTTCCAACTCAGTTACTTAATTGGAAGCCAAGCCTCAACAATAACAGATCTTATTTAATTTCATGGCTAAGTGTTTTAAATATACTGTGTCATTTATTCCTAAATCATATTTTTTTTTTCCTTTCTAATGATACATGTGTCATCAAAGGGATTTGAAACTTAAAATGGACGAGTAATTTTCAGTTCTTCACTTTCTCTTCAGTTTCCTTCTGAGTATTTAATTAAACCTAAAGAATACACATGAGTGTAAATGGAGATAAGCTAGATGTACATCCGCTGGTGTTTTTGTCATTTGCATCTTATTGCTAATAACGAGCAGTTAAACCAATGAATACAGCTATTTAAGACTAAAATAATCAATTAGGGTTCAAAATCTTAACGAGCAAGACAACTAAAATGAAGCAAACAAATGTCACTTGAGCAATAAGTGCTTCATCAGCAATGAATGATTTCTAATGAAGCAATTGGGTTGGACCAAAAACCTAAAGCCACTGTCGCCCACCTGGGCTAACGTTGTTTAGCCCTGATTTTAAGGGTCTAAGTCTTAAATAGCAAATAAATTAAATGAAGTTAATTACCATTGTGGCGAGTGGCTGGGGCTGCTACCCAGCCGGGATGCCCAGGAGGACCGGAGGAGGAGGGCTTGCGCCTCCTCCAGACCACAAGGTGGTGACCGCCCTGGGGGCCACGGGTACAGAGCTTTGAAGCTCAACCCTGTAGGGGTTAGATCCCTGGACCTCAGCACTTCCGCCACTTTGAGGACCGGGGACACCCTAGAGTGCTTCCGGGTGCGCAGCCAGCACTTCCGCCACTTTGGGGAGTACCAGAGGAAGATTGTCGGAATGCACCTGGAGCACTTTTGGGTGATTGTAAAATGGGCCGCCTCCCTCCATACGATGGCTGGAGTCAGGAGAGAAGGAGACGAGGTCTTGGAGGAGGCAAGGAGGTGGCCTGAAGAGGAAAATGCATTTGTGTAGTTGGCCTGGACTTGTGGGGGCTATTGGGGTTTGTGTGCACTGTTGTAAATAGTATGTATAACAAACGTGTTGTGGGTGATTCAAACGTGTCCACCTGTCTGAGTCTGGGCCGGCTTCTACACCATATATACTCACGTATAAGTTGGGTCTTGAAACCCAAAAAATCGATCATAAAATCAGAACTTGACTTATTCGCCTGTTCAAAAATGCGACACGTACATTTTTTTTTTACATCTTGCCTCCTCCAATCTTGCATCCGTTACTCAGATGCATTGAATTTTGTTGCAGCAGCACAGTTACCAATTTCTTTCGCCACTTCAACAAAGTTTAATTCAAAACCAGCTTCATATTTTCTTCTGATTGAACGCTCCATCGTAGATAAGGGATGCTCTTACTATAAAGGTGTATGAAGGTGTGAGATACAAAAAACACAAATCAGTGCAAATGTTGCTTCGGAATAGTTTGGGTATTACTGTGTGGTCATGTAGGCACAATACATAGAAAAAAAAGGCAGTGTGCTCTGTGGTTACTTTCTAAGGTGGGCGTTAGCATATCATAATCTTTTGGACCAATAGCGTGAGTTTTCCGCATTCGACTTTTACGACTGACATTATAAAATACCGGAAATTATACGATAAAATCAAGCCCCGACTTATCTGCGAGTATGTATGGTAGTAGCAAGAACTAGGCACTAATTAGGAAAACGGTTACAATGAAAACCTGCAGCTACTTTGACTCTCCAGGATCAGAGTTGGCCACCCCTGCTCTAGGTCATGACAGCTGAAGGTCATCTGAGAAGCAGTGGGCTATGCAAGAACCCTGGACAGTAGGCCAGTCCATATATGTGCACATATGCCAATTTGTAAGGTGCCAATTAACTCATCCTAAATGTCTTTGCGAATACATTATGTAAGGAAAACCCATTCCGAGACAGGGAGAATATGCAAACTCAAATAAACAACAAACATCCATGGGATGTAAACCGAAGAAGCTGAATCCATTAAGTAGCAGCGCTAACCATTGCGCTTTCATACCACCCATAAAATGAATTATATTTAAAAAATAAATCATTTTTATTCATACGCTGTCTTAAAACTTTCTCATCGTCTCTCCAATTACAGACAAGCACTCATCTACCTAAACGACCACAAATAAAATACATAGCCTTCATTTATGCTAACAGCATTGTAATAAATATCACATCTGGAAAGGCTGCTAGAACAAACAATATTATAAATCCTCCATGGAATAGATTTTATAGACTTACAGAATAGCAGTAGAAACGATTTTTTAAGGAATTGTGCTGTCAGGTTTTATGGATTTATAAAAGATCAGCATTCGCTTTGCCTTTATAAATTCAAAAGCCCACAGACGTGGCCTTTGTAAACTGTATGCTGGGCAAGTCCTATAAAGCTGAATTAGATATTTTCTTTTGTCATTGTAGTTTTAATACCCTTTCCTGGATCTGATGCAAGGTTTAATGAAGAGCAACTATAAAAAGAAAAAAAAGAGAGAAAAAGAAAGAAAGAAAGATGGGCAGTTATTGTAATAAATAGACACGAACACCAGCTATGAGGTGCTCAGTGTAAATTCACTTCACAGTGAAATATTTTCTGTGAAGTCCAGGAGGTGGCTGTGTGGTGCAGCAATGAAGTATAAAATGCACAAAACTGCAAGCGTACGCTCCTGGAGCCCATCACGAGAGGTTTGTGACTTGCACGTTGAGCTTGTGTATTGCCCACCAGTCTGACACTGAGAAGATAACACTTTCCCTGTAAGTTAGTTCAAATATTATAGCCGTCAGTTGTCTTTGTCATAAACATCAAATATGCTATACGTATTCAGACTACACACTGATATTGCATGTGGTAATCTAGCTTCAGTGCCCCGAGTACAAAGTCTAGCTTTGAACTATCATGTGCACCCAGGAGATAGCCAGGAATTAGGCAAAGTAATGCTTTAAAATGATATGCCTTTTAAAAAAGAATGCTGCCCTCCGCCTCTCCCCATGACAAAATGAAGATTACTGTGCAGCCTTGATGCCATCCAAAATCCAATTGCTTAATTTTTAGTTCTTTAAAACCTGGAGCTCCAAGTTAATTGAATTGCCAGGCTTTTCAAAAAACCCAATCATTTGGAATTTTTTAAAAGCGAACTATCCATTGTTCTGTTCCTCTCTAGCGCTCTCCCTTTCTTGCTTACTTTGCTTATGCAGCTTTTCATAAGAACATAATTACACGTTGTCTTTCTCTTTTGGTGATTATTATAATTTATGTATTATTGTTTCAAAGCTCTTAAGCTTGTGTGGTCTTGCAGTTAAGAAAAGATTTTAAGAGTAGATTTTAAATGCTTACCCCCATTTACTTAGTGATGTAAAAAAATGACACAGTCTATGATAGGAAACCTAATAAAACAACTGGGAAGTTGGCATCGTCTGTAAATAATCTGATCAAAAATACAGCTGAAAAAAATGAAGATTTCTTGCACTTTTTCGGCTCTCCGGCCATCATTAGCTGATTACGAGCTTTCTGAACACAATCCACTCCAACCGAAACTCACATTTGTCAAAGAGCTTTGACTTTGATACAATAATTTGTCTCAAATTAAATCATAAGACGTCACGCACACATGATCTATCAAGTCCTCCAAGTAGTGTAAAGACACATGTGGTAAAACCAATATATTGACTAGGATCAAGAAAGATACGACTAGCAGTTTAGCTTTTGTGTGAACAGAAATGTTTGTTCCCAGCAAGATATGAGTCAGAATCTCAAAAGCTGGTACCACTCCTCCTATAATGCCTGGTGATTCTGTTATCTTTCCCAAAGCTGAAAACATCTCCATGAAGGAATCTGTCATGACAAAGAAACGGCGTGACATAATGTATGTTTCCCTCAGCAGAGCTGCTTCTGTTGACTGAACATATTAACAGGTCATTAAAATCTGAAAGGACATCAGGCAGCGCATCACGTTTATCTCTAACTGCACCAGACCTTCTACAGGAATTTATCTCAGCTCCAAAGCCTGAGGCCATCTTATTTTATCCTCACTATGAAGTAGTAATGTCAAAGGAAATGTAAGTCGAAATGTTCAGAGGTCTTACTGACCCCATAATGCACTATTTAATGCAAATACACTAGATTACGATATACTGAAGGCAGTGTGGTGATGAAGCGGTTAGCACATTTATCTCATAGCTCCAGAGTCCTTAGTTTGACTCCTAGTCCTGAGCACTCTCTGTGTGGGGTTTGTAGTTTCTCCTGTTGTGTATGTGGGTTTTCTCTGGGTAATCCAGTTGTCCTTCCATGTCTTAAAGACATTTGTGGAAAGTTAACCAGTGATGAGTGGCCCTTTGATGGACTGCTGTCCCGTACAGAATGGGTTCTTACCTTGTGGTTGATGCTGCTAGCTTAGGTCCTCTCTGGACTTTGTGAACCTGAACTGAACAAAGAGGCCTTGATAAAGGATTGAAAAACTATGGCCACTGAACCATTTCAACTGATCAGTGTCAATCACTTCTACTCTCTACTCTCATGAACAACACACCCTGACGTACTTGAATTCTTCCCTTTGGAGCAGCTGCTCACTCCTTGCGAGTTGAACAATGAGCCACTTCGACTTGGGAGAGGACTGTGATCTCGTATTTGGAGAAGCTCATTCTTATCCTTAGCACATAATTGTTCTAGTGAGTCCCACAGAATCACACACTGAAGCCAAGAGGACAACTTCACTTACATTTGCTTAATTTAATTCAGCAGGTGTGGAAAAGGATGGATGAAAGAATGTTAGTTTCCATGACAAATAGAGTGTAGATTATTTTTACTGACTACTATCTGTGCTGTAAATATGCAACTAATTATGGCCTTAAGACCCATGTTCCATCCATCTATCCATTTTCCAACCCGCTGAATCCGAACACAGGGTCATGGGGGTCTGCTGGAGCCAATCCAAGCCAACACAGGACACAAGGCAGGAACCAAACCCAGGCAGGGTGCCAACCCACCGCAGGACACACACAAACACACCCACACACCAAGCACACACTAGGGACAATTTAGAATCGCCAATCCATCTAACCTGCATGTCTTTGGACCGTGGGAGGAAACCGGAGTGCCCGGAGGAAACCCACACAGACACGGGGAGAACATGCAAACTCCACGCAGGGAGGGCCCGGGAAGCGAACCCGGGTCTCCTAACTGCGAGGCAGCAGAGCCATGTTGTTCCTTCTAAACCATGTCCCCAATTTGGGAGTCAATTGAACATCCATGTTTGGATCATTTTTTGGCCCAGATGGCAAGTAAGATGGCGAGAAGGAAGGAGAGGACACAAGAATAAGAAAAAATGAAAAGAATTTTCATGAGTCTGTACTTCCCTTCCTGTATGGCTTAATGAAGTAAATTGGTGTGGCAGTACAGTGGTTGTTAGGTTAAATGCTATAGTTAAGCAAAGATGAATGCATCATGTATGTGGGTGTACTGCCAAGCACCAGCTCCCAAGTTGTCTTATAAATAAAAGTAAGTTAAGTGCATTGCATGCATCCTCAGGCAAAGAAAATAACCAATTGAGACAGCATTATCTGACAATTCTCAAAAAATGAAAATGGCCTGCATAGTTTTCTTAGACAAGCAAGGGGAATAAAAAATAAAAATGCAATGAAAAGCAATGTCGACAACTGTGTCTGTGATTCCTAACTCTCCAAATGAGGAAAGTAAGGTATGGGAGGAGGAGGAGGAGTTTGGGGTCACGCACTGACACGGCATTTTACCACATCCACCACACAATAAACCACCTCAGGATCCCAAACTAGGACCCAAACACAGCCATGCAATGGGTGACACCTCAGCACCACACTAGTCTGAATGGAGTGGAACAGTGTGAGGTTTTTGACATTGGCTGAAGTGCCAACCTGGCCACCAATCCCCAAGTTTTCTCTGAAAGATTTGCATCATACACAGGACAGAACAGTTGCTGTAGGGCCCGACGGAGTGGAATCACTTCTGGCATTTACAGGATTTGAACAGCAACCTTCTGATGGCCAGCACAGATCCCTAGACTCAGAGCCACCACTCCACCTATGGGTATGGGTGTCAGAATTAAATCAAACTAGCCAACCCGCGGCGTACCATACGCCGCATAATCAAGCCAGTTTTTTAATGATTTTTAAGCACAGGGAGAAAATTAACATGTGAAAAATCGGTAATGTAAGAAATCAGCAAGAAAAGCAACATCGTAACAATGCACGGAACGAACCAACACACAATCATCCATGACTGAAAACTGGCGGACCACCATCGCGCCCTCTCGTTCAGTAAGCACTGCCTACTCATGTGCCCACCTCCAACTCGTCACTTGAGTCGTATTCGTCTTTGCACAGTCCAGATGCACCTGTGACTCACATAGACTTTTCATTGCTCTGTGCGGTTTTGGTTGCTTTTCTATATAAAATCCACCAAGACACCCGACCACGGTAGTAGCGAGGTGGGAGAGGAGTGTGTACAAAGGGTAGGGACATAATGGCTCACCCACGCCTCTCTGCACCGGGTAGACACACGCTCAATCTCATGCATAATTATTTATTGAATGCTAAACACTTCTGGAAAGACACGACGCATGTTTGTCGCGGATGCGAATTGCTGTATGTAGCATGTAAAACAGTTTTCTGTGGTGCATGCGGTCGTGCTTCGTAACCGAAAACTCGGTTTTTAAAGACTGCTTACTTCATTGTGTTTTAACCTCAGTTGTAAAGGATTGTTTTAAGGATCCCATGGGATACCCCTCGCAAACCGTTTTACACACTGCATATGGCGACTCACCTCCGCGAGAAACATGCCTCTATGAACAGTCAACGTGGCTTGCCTTAGTGAATTATATATATAGATGTTAATTAGTTTGCTCTCACTGCCACATCAATCAGTTATTATGTTATGTCCTATTGATCTTGCATCGCACAATCAAATCCCATGTCCAGCTGTTGTCTGTGAGGAGTTTACATGTTCTCTATGTGTATGCATACGTTTTTTTCCTGTGTACTCACCCTTTCCTCCTACATCTCCAAACAACTCCAACATTCATTCATTGGAGGATCTCTGAGTGAGCAGATTCTACAATTTAATAGCACACAGTTCAGGGTTAGTTGCCATTTTGCATCTGATGGTGCTGAGATAAACTCCAGGTCCCAGTGCCCCTGAACTGGATTAAGTAGATATGAGAATGCTAATGTTGCATTATATTCTTCAATTTGGAATTTGTCTTTTTAAACTTACCATTTCAGTTATTTTACTAATTTATTGGCAATTATCTCTTTACTGAGTGTGACAAAGGATGAAGTTTTAAAATTATCTTAGGGAACAATGTAAACTCTTACATTTTTTCACATGTTGCTGTACCACCTCAAGGTTCCAGGGACCATTCCACGATTCTTGGCAGTTTTATGTGTGGGGTTCCTCACATGCCTACATGGGTTTTCTCCAGGTACTCCAGATTTTACCATATCCTAAAGACAGGTGAGTTTGGATTACCTGATGTCTCTTATTCAGTCCAGTATGTTTAAATAGTGTAGGTGTTGGACTGACTAGAGGCCTGCCCCATGTTGCTCCAATCCTGTGCACGATGTTCCCAGGATGTGACTCTTAAATGACATCTGTTTATTCAAATATGAATTAATTTATTAATGTTTTTTCTGTTTCTCTAAAATAATTTAAAATTCTCCTAACAACGCACTATACCCTATCATGCAGTTGCATGGACTGAATTTTGTAGGTGTAGATCTGCTAAACTTTAATTACGATGATGGTAATCTTGTTAGCACAAAATATTTACATAAGACATGACCGAGCCCCAACAAGAGCTCTTTGAATGAACAAAATCCACCCTGGCTTGCAGAGTACTTCCAGTTTACCAGTGTAGGTAAACTGGGACTGTTGGGAGAAGTATGCCTTGCTTCTGTCAGCAATTTCAGACCGTGAACTACTAACAGGAGGACAGCCCCCGTGGCATCTTTTTAAGAAAGGCAGGTAGTCCATAAGCTACCTCATTGACCTGGGTCTTGCAAGGATGGGCAGGGTTTAAAGACCCTTGATAACATCAGTGGTACTGTAGCTACACAGGGACACCCTGAGGCTGGACGTGTTGTTATGATTTGGCACTAATGCTGCTCTGTACCGGTGCTGAAAATTAGTCTTGAGACTAGAGATGTGTAAAGTGACTCACTGACAGGGTAGAAGGGAGACCAGAGGTATTGAAAGTGAGATAGAAAATGGAGAAGGGGACATTTAGTGATACTGAGTGGCTGTACTACCTGACAGATGGGGTGCATAAGCCAAGTTAATGACATAATAGTCCCAAGCCAATTTAATCCCTTTCAGCAACACACAAGGCAGAAAACAATCCTGGCCAGGCAGCAGTCCACCCCAAAGCCCACTCTTATACATAGCCCCACTCACACAGGATCAGTTTCAAACTGCTATTTAAGCTACCATGCACATTTTTCAGAATGTAGGTGGAAAATTGGAGTATCCAGAGGAAAGTTCACGTGGACACCATTAGAATGTGCAGATTCCACAAGCACAGCAACTAGGCATGAGATATAAACTGAAGAAACTAAATCCATGAGGTGGCAGCTCTACCCATTGTACCAATATGTTGACTACACAAAAACTTTGTTTGGTATCATATTTTCTTCCTTTACCAAACCCTTTGTTGTGTGCACAAACAAACACACCATTATTGGTTCCTCTTATTCAAAACTAGCTGTCCCCCACAGCTCCACCCGCGTAGTAGTGAAACAGGAAAAACTTTACAAATCAATAAACAAACAGGTATCACTAGCTAAGCGGAGGCAAGGTATGCTCCAAAACATGGCCAGAGGTAGACGGAGGTTGGCACGTGAGTGAGGAGGGCCCTGCCTGGCTCACCACTCCTGACATCACGTTTCCCCCTCACCTCGGCCTGCAGCCTCTATCTTGTATTAACACAAGTATATCGCTCCTGCAAGCAAACTATGGTACTCAGCATGATGAGCGAAGTCTCAAAATCAACTGGAATGTTCAAGCAAATCATAGAATAAAAACCTGATCTAAATCTGTCAAGTTGTTCTCTCATTCGCGAGCTAAGCAGAGGCAAAGTACGTTCCGAGGCTGGCACGTGAGTGAGGAGGGCCCTGCCCGTCTCTCCACTCTTGACATCACACTTCCCCCTCCCCTCAGCCCGCGGCCGCTGTCATGGATTAGCACAAATAAATTGCTCCTGAAAGTGAACTGATTCTTAGCGCGATGAGTGAAGTCACAAAATCAAGCGGAATGTCCAAGCAAATTATAGAATAAAACCCAATCTAAATCCATTAACTAATTCTCTCGTTCGCTAGCTTGGCTGGCACATGAGTAAGGAGGGCCCCTGCTGGCTCCCCACTCCTTACGTCACACTTCCCCCTTCCCTCGGCCCGCACCGTCTCTCTCGGATTCACACAAATAAATCGGTACTGCAAGTGAACTATGATGTTTAGCGCAATGACAAAAGTCACAAAATCAACCGGAATGTTCAAACAAGTTCTAAAAAAATACTCAATCTAAATCTGTTAAGTAGTTCTCTCGTGAAAAGCGGACAGACGTAAAGACGGACAAACAGACGTTGAATTTTATATACAGAGAGATGTGAATAAGTGCTCTCTTCTTAAAGTATGACATCATACAGTACTTTTGGGACAAGAATGAAAACAGTCGTAGCTAAAACTGTGGCCTTATGTCTAGTTCTCCAACTCCCGGAAAGCACTAAAGACAATCAATGGTGTTTATTTTCCACCACATACCCAGTAAAACCTTTGTATGTTGACTTGCCACAGGGTTTTGCAAAGACTAACGTATCCTAACTCTAATACTTCTGCATTGCTACACGATTTTGTGGCAGAGAAAGAATGGGTGATGATTCATATGGCATTTAGACTTAGACCCTGCAGCTCTTTTCCCAAGGTCCCCGTGATTCAATTATACAGATGTTGATCATTAATTTTCACAAAAAAGTCAAGTCTCCAAAGGACTATCCACAGAGCGAGGTCTACAGGTTGAGAGCTTGACAATCATGATGAAAAAAATGAGATAATCACAAAGAACCCTGTCTTTTCCTTTTTTTCTTCTTCTCTGTGGCCTTAATACGCTTCAGTATTTTTCTTTTCAGAGAAAAGTAGAAAGAAAATGTGTCATCAACAGCCAAAGGAAATGATATACTGCAAATAAGAAAAGACTACCATCTCTGTGACCTTCACACCTTCTCTCACCACATGCTATATGTGGATTGATAAAGGAGCAAGAGCGGAAATTGAAGCATAAGATTGTCTTTTCATCAGAAGATATGCAAACCTTCTATTTGACCTCTTGTAGAGTTCACCTAATTGCTCGGTCAGGGTGTACAAAGAAACTCAGCAGGGTTGCTAGTGTCCAGCCAATAATGAGTCACAGGCATCTATCTGCTCTCAGCCTGTTTCTTTCTCTTAGTTTGGAAAAAAGATCTCTGCCCTTACCCTTGAAGATTGGCAGATTCTGCGGTTGCCATAAATGAAATGTAAATTAATACAATACAAGCCAACCCTCTCCAAGCAGGCATATTAATGAACCTAAAGGAAGCTAAGTAAAAAACAAGGTACATTCAGAACCTTTCACCATTAAATTGAGGAAACTTGTTTGCAAGGAAATGTGACATTTAGATGTCGAGTAAATGAATCAGCAAGCAGTTACCTTCATGACTCTGCTCTCCGGAATACATACTTGCATTAAACACCATTTAACAGGGCCATGCAAAATCATGCGGAAGGCTAATTCTGTTCTCATTGGTAATGAGTAAAAGCTGTAACCGTGAACCTTAATTTCTAATCTTGTCTTGTTAGCCCTAATCTTTATCATATATTCAGTTTGTTTCTTCACTACACTGCACTATGCCCTCCTAAACACTCCTGTCTAAAGGATCTAAATCATGATGTACGTTTCACTTTCAAATAATGACACCCTGAGCCAACCAAGCACAAAGATGCATCATTCTCACTCTCCAGTATTCACTTTACAAGGCACCCTTTATTAAAAACTGGGACAATTTGAACCACGTTTCTAATTCTGGCTCGCTATACCTCACAAACATGGAAAATATTTTCTTTCATACCTCCACTACTGACTCCGTTTGTCTCATGAATCAGGAAGACACAACATTTCACTTCTACATTAACGACTGAGTGTGCAATTGACATCTCCCTCTAGTGATGTCTCATTATGATTACCCATTAAACAGTATTAAACACAGAGACACCTCACCCTGCACTCCATTACTGGCCCATTATGTATAATGTACAAATAAGTCATCTTGATCATCCCTGAAATATCCCAACATGTTCCATTGCAATAATTGGACAAATCCAGCTAGCACACTGCAGTTGGCACTGCCACTTACCACATAAGGATTCCATCCCAGTCCAATTACTGTTTGTGCAGAGTCTGCACATTCTTTACATATCTCTGTTGGTTTTCTTTTGGTATTCCAGTTTGCTCTACACATCATGTGCCCTGTTATGAGGTTGGTTTCCATGCTGCAGCGAGGCTACTTGTACAGACTCCAAGTAACTGCACCAAGTGTGATCAGTAAATACAGAGATGTAGGGGACTCTTCTGGTCCTAGCACTTGCACCACATTAAATTGATGTAAATTCTCTTTCAGTTACATAGTGGTTTTATGTAATCACACACAATAATTAATAATTTAATAATTCATGAAGTCCACAATATTACTGTTATGTCATTCCGTTAGGATACACTTGTACTACATCCATCCAATAATCAATTTTTTGTGCCTGCTTTCTCCGTCAGTCACAGTCAGATGCAACCCATGATAATAGTATTATTATTAATCTTCTTCTTCTTTCAGCTACTCCCGTAAGGGGTTCATCTTCTTCCATATCTTTCTGTCCTTGTCATCTTGTTCTGTTACACCCATCACCTCCATATCCTCTCTCACCACATCCATAAAACTTCTCTTAGGATGTCCTCTTCTCCTCCTCTTGCCTGGCAGCTCTATCCTGAACATCCTTCTCCCAATATACCCTGCATCTCTCCTCTGCTCACTTCCAAACCAACGCAATCTCACCTCTCTTGCTTTGTTTTCAAACTTTCCAACCTAAGCTGACCCTCTAATGTACTCATTTCTAATCATGACCATCCTCGTCACACCCAATGCAAATCTTACAATCTTTAACTCTGCCACTTCCAGCTCTGTCTCCTGCTTTCTGGTCAGTGCCACCGTCTCCAACCCATATAACAAAGCTGGTCTCACTACCGTCCTGTAGACCTTCCCTTTCACTCTTGCTGATATCTGTCTGTCACAGATTACTCCTGACACTCTTTTCCACCCATTCCACCCTGCCTGCACTCTCTTTTTCACTTCTCTTCCACAATCCCGAATACTCTGCACTGTTGAACCCAAGTATTTAAACTCATCCAAACTTCACCATTTTAAACTATTTAAACTTCACCAACTCTACTCCCTGCATCCTCACCATTCCACTGACCTCCCTCTCATTTACACACATGTATCCTGTCTTGTTCCTACTGACCTTCATTCCTCTCCTCTCTAGAGCATATCTCCACCTCTCCAGGGCCTCCTCAACCTGCTCGCTACTATCAGTACAGATCACAATGTCACTCTTCTGTTTCTTTTTCCGGTTTCTTTGTGGTGGCGGCCTGCGCCACCACCACCTACTCAGAGCATCATGATGCACCAACATTTGATGGACTGAAAGCCAGAAGTCTACGTGACCATCATCATCAGGTCCTTCCATGAAAACCCTAAATACAAAGAGGACTGTTTGACTTATGTTAGGTAGATTGCCCAGAGGGGACTGGGCGGTCTCGTGGTCTGGAACCCCTACAGATTTTATTTTTTCTCCAGCCTTTGGAGTTTTTTTGTTTTTCTGTCCACCCTGGCCATCGGACCTTACTCTTATTCTATGTTAATTAATGTTGACTTATGTTTATTTTTTATTGTGTCTTCTATTTTTCTATTCATTTTGTAAAGCACTTTGAGCTACATTTTTTTGTACGAATATGTGCTATATAAATAAATGTTGATTGATTGATTGATCAGCAATTATTATTATTAATAATAGTACAGGGTGAGGCAGAAAGGACGGACGTTTTTTACAAAATCACAAAATTGTTAATTTTTTCTTACAAAGAAATTTATTGAAAGATTTGAATTCATATTGAAATAGCATTTGACAATTTGTAGGAATGGAAATGCAGGTCTAAATGCAAAATACGCCTTACCGAACGATTACTGAGGCCAAGTTCATAAGAATGCTTCCGAGCAGATCGACTTGGACTGTGCAGCAGGGCTAGTCGTACGCTTTCCACATTTTCAGGGGTATGTGCCGTTCGCGTAGCCCCCGGTGGTCTTTAGTTCATTATTGTACCTCGCTTTAACCCAGCATAGGATAGTGTTATGAGCGGGAACAGCTTTATTTCTGTGGATATTGAAAAATGCTAAGACTTTGCGAACCTAACGCCACCTACCGCACATCTGTCACTCCACCTAGTGGTGAGTTCTAGCCATTTCAAAGATGTTCGTCCTTTCTGCCTCACCCTGTATAAGTATTATTATTAATAGTATAATAGTATTATTAAATCAGCTATATATCTATCTATTTTCTGAACCTGCAGTACAGGATCTTCAGGAACCATAGCTTATCCTAGGAGGTTTGGCTACACAGTAGGAACAAATCCTAAAAGGGATGCCAGTCTGTTCCAGGTGACACTCACACACACCCTCACAACCACAAATACAGATCCAATGTAGAGCTACTAATCAACATCACACACATTTTTTTCAGATGTGGAAGGAAACCAGAACACCTGCGGGAAGCCCACCAGGGCACGGAGAGAATGTGCAAAATTCAACCAGACTGGGAATCTAAAGTAGCTTCCTGAGCTACAACATGACAGAGCCATCCCTAAAGAGTTCCATAATTAATCTTTCTACTAAATCTCATTAAAACAGCCATGTCACATAAACACACTTTTTGAAAACTTCCTTCACTTGCGGCACTCCAGTCACATTCTTTACTTCCAATTTTCTCAAATGCAGAACATTTCTCTCAGCAAGAAGTCCACCCAGTATACTCTGTTCATAAATGCCTGCCAGTCTCCTTTTCAATCAAAAGCGTGGAGCAGCAAATTCCAAGCACCTTTACTCTGGCCTGAACTTGCCATTGACAGTTCTCTTTGGTTACAGTGGCTGCCCAAGAGTTCAAGTTACCGTTCCAATTTATATTGTATAAGACATTGTTTGGGTTGGCGTATATAATAGACAGGCAACAATTGGTCATCTTTGTGCTACAGAAAGCTTTGTGCGCAGTGACAAGGCAATTGTCCTGTCTGAACGAAGGGGTCATTAGTAACTGGCTTTTTGTTGCTGTTGATTCACATGGAGCTAATGTATTACTTATAAACCACATGGTGATGCAGGAAATTAAATTGGATCAAATATATTTTTTCTTATTAAATATATATAGGGGAAATATAATGGGGTCCTGACTCTGCTTTACAGCCAGAGACTATTTTAAGCAATGGGACCTGTGGCAGCATGCAGTAGTATTTTTACTTAATAGATTTTAGTGCTGAAAATTATTTTTGTTTCCACACAGAGGATGCATTATGATGAACAGGCACGGAATTGAATAATCAATAATAAAAAAACGACAGTTTTTGTAAGCTCTTTAATAAAAGGTTATACCTTTAATATCAGGTCCAATACACTGAACTTGGTTTAAACTCATCATATCACTTAAAGTTTTTTCCCCACATATCTACATTTTCTTATTATATATAACAAGTCATTATTAAATTATATCACATATAATACTGTACAAAAGCAAAGATATAGTAAAATATATATTACAGAATAAAATAAATGCATTGAAATCTTAAATGAAAATGGCATTTTGAATATGCCAAAACCATTCAAAGTCATAACACATCTTGTAGTAATGGATCAGGGATTCAACTTACTGAGTGAAGCTGCAGATCTAAATTGGGCTTCATTGCACAGCGTGATATTACAACAGTGAAAAACCAAATAACAATGCTGTTTTAACACTTTCACTCTTGTTTGGAATATTTATTCATCTATCCATTCTATAACATATATAACCTGTTAAGAGTTACTGGGTGCAGAAATGGCAACATCAGGTGTTAGGCATGCAAACCATGGATGGGGTGCCGGTCTACTATAGGGCACATTTACAGTATGCCCCATATGATCAAGGGCAACTTTAAATCACTAGTCATTCTAATTTACATGTCTTCTCTTATACTTATTTTATTTTTTTCCTTCCTATATTTTCTCTTTTACGTTGGTGTGTTTATTAAAGTAAAAAGGGTGATCATTTTTTCATGCATCTTATAAAACTGTGGTTGACTGCTCTTCTATCTTATGACTTTACTTGCCAGTCACACTGACTCTGCTCACTAGAAGGTCTAGTTGTTCAAATAAACCAAAAAAAAAAAATTTCCAAGCAGTACAAATAAAAGAATGTGCTCCACAATACTGCAATTTTCTGTTGTTAGCGTGAACATTCCCAAACTCATTTAAACCATTTCTGGGTTGCAGGGAGAACGAGTCTATCCCAGCACATTGGAGGCAAGGTAAAAATCAGACCTGGACAAAATGCCAGTCATTTGAAGGGCCTGTTAATTCACACACTCACACTCGAATAGGTAGCCAGTTTGGTTTGCCAATTAACCTCCCTGCATGTGTTTGGGGATAAGTGAGGAAAACTGGAGTAACCAGAGAAAAACCTACTCAAACAAAAATAGAACTGAAGAAACTGAAAATGGACAGTGACTGGGCATGGGATTCAAATCTACGATGCTGGATCTGCAAGGCAGCAACACGAACCACTGAGGCATCTTCTGTTATCTCTCTCCTAAATGCAATACTTACAAGGGATGTTCAAAACATCTCCGCACTTTTATATTTTCGTTGGAAACTGTGAAGGCGGGAAGAGTAGTAATTGGTCGCGTCTGAGGGTGTCACGTGACTGGGACAACTGCATCGCAAACGAAGGTGACTATGTAGAAAAGTGGTGTCATTTGTTTTTGAAATTCTTAATAAATAGAGTAGAAAAAAAGTGCGGAAACTTTTTGAGCGTCCCTCGTAGTACATTTTGTGAATTAAATAGCAGCTCAAAGACAGTAATAAAATAAATGCATCCATTATCCAACCCGCTACATCCTAACTACAGAGTCACGGGGGTCTGCTGGAGTCAATCCCAGCCAACACAGGGCGCAAGGCAGGAAACAAACCCCGGGCAGGGCACCAGCCCACCGCAGGGCACACACACACACACACACTAGGGACAGTTTAGAAACGCCAATGCACCTAACCTGCATGTCTGATGGACTGTGGAAGGAAACTGGAGTACCAGGAGGAGACCCACGCAGACATGGTGAGAACATGCAAACTCCACTCAGGGAGGACCCGGGAAGCAAACCCGGGTCTCCTAACTGCGAGGCAGCAGCGCTACCCACTGTGCCACCCGTGCCACCCATAATAAAATAAAGTATTTTTACAACCATACCATACCATTCAACTGTTTAATCATAAAATATACAGTCTATTAATCTATCATATTAAAAAAGCTTCAAAACAAAATTATATGAGAATAAAAAAATTGCAGCATCTACCATACCGTACATAAATTGGTTTAACATTTAAAACAAATTTGTCCATTTGTGGCTCACAGTAAAATAGAGACATTCACAGAGGTTGTCTGTCTGGCAATAATTACTGGGCACAAAAGGACCTGAAAGTCAAAATGACCTGAATATCAAGGAGAATGGTAATGCACTTGTTTCTACTGCAGTTCAAATTAAAGGGTTTTCAGTAGATGTTAAGAGAAAATGGACACATTAGGAATGTGCACATATATATTAATATGTTAAATATAAAATGTCTGAACACACACACACACACACACACATATATATATATATATATATATATATATATATATATATATATATATATATATATATATATATATATATATATATATATATATATATATATATAGTCCTGCCGTGGGTTGGCACCCTGCCCGGGATTGGTTCCTGCCTTGTGCCCTGTGTTGGCTGGGATTGGCTCCAGCAGACCCCGTGACCCTGTGTTCGGATTCAGTGGGTTGGACAATGGATGGATGGATATATATATATATATATATATATATATATTACGCAAAACCCATTTTTAGGACAAACTAGTTCAGACTAGGCTGAAATCAATGTAGATTCAAAGTTTCAGGGACTATATCTCCACATCACTATTTTCTTTTCTTTAAATATGTCTGAAACTTATTGAACACATATTGAATACAATAATTTGGCTTGCAATCACACTTTTCTCTGCAGTATAAACTAGTTTGGCCAATTCAAAACTTACACTGATTTTAGGATAATCTATTTTGGACTAAGCCAAACCGATTCATCATATCGAGCTTCAGACAGACTATCTTGGCCTAATCTGATCTACTTTGTCCTAAAATTGGGTTTGGGCTGTAAGATATATATTCAGTCATGGTAAATAGTAATAACCCTCCATGGGAACTGTTGACTTTTTAAACATATTTGAATAGGCAAACCTTATCACTTCATGCAAACAGTGCCAACAGATAAAAGTGATATATTTAAATAAATTACCTAAAAAGACAATACATTGACATGGTGTATTTATTCTCATAATTTAGATGAAAATAAGTATACTGCCAAATACCTCACCACTTCAAATTCATCACATTAGAATCAGGTGTTCCAGGTTAGGTGACCATGATAAAAACCTCCTTAGGGGCATGCAGGCCTAACCTGTCCACTTTAAACCACAGGTATCAAGTGTCTGGTGTATTCTTTGCATTTGACATGTGTGGTGTCACATCATACCAAAATCAAAATAGCTCTTTAAGGCACTCAGAATGAAGGATGTGGATACTTATAAGTCTGGCAAGGGATTTAAGAAGATTATCAATATTTTTTAAACCAATCACTCAACTATACAGTAATCCCTCCTCGATCACGGGGGTTGCGTTCCAGACCCCCCGCGATAGGTGAAAATCTGCGAAGTAGAAACCATATGTTTGTATAGTTATTTTTATATATTTTAAGCCCTTATAAACTCTCCCACACTGTTAACATTAGAGCCATCTAGACATCACATAACACCCTTTAGTCAAAAGTTTAAACTGTGCTCCATGACAAGACAGAGATGACAGTTCTTTCTCACAATTAAAAGAATGCGAATATATCTTCCTCTTGAAAGAATGCGTGTCAGGAGCAGAGAATGTCAGAGAGAGAGAGATGGCGAGAGAAAAGCAAACAATCAAAAAATCAATAGGTGCTGTTGGGCTTTTAAGTATGCGCACCGCAATAAAGTGGCCGTAAAAGAAGGGAGCATTTTTAGAGGAGCGTCCGTATCTTCTAAGCAAACAGCCTCTGTGCAAACAGCCCCTCTGCTCACACCCGCTCCGTCAGGCGCAGAGAATGTCAGAGAGAGTGAGAGAGGCAGAGACAAGCAAACAATCAAGCACCGCGCGGAAAGCATATCTTATATCATTGAGGAGTTTTATTTAATACGTAATACGTGCTCTGATTGGGTAACTTCTAAGCCATCCACCAATAGCGTCCCTTGTATGAAATCAACTGGGCAAACAAACTGAGGAAGCATGTACCATAAATTAAAAGACCCATTGTCCGCAGAAATCCGCGAACCAGCAAAAAATCCGTGATATATATTTAGATATGCTTACATTTAAAATCCGCGATAGAGTGAAGCCGCGAAAGTCGAAGAGCGATATAGCGAGGGATCACTATAAGGCAAATCATCAACAAGGGGTATAGATTTCAAATGACAGCTAATTTGTCTGGAAGTGGCTGGCCCAGCCCAAAAGATAACCATCTGATACTAAAAGAAGTATCAAAGAACCCCAAAATTTCAGTGTGGGATCTGCATATAACTCTTATAAAAGTTGGTGTCAAAGCACAAGCACCTACAATCAGAATGAAGTTCCACGAATTTGACCAGCGTGTGCAGTGTGCCAGGAGAAAGCCTTTGCTTTTGCTGTTCAAAACATTAGAGCAAGAATGCAGTTTGCTATTGGATATATAGGCCTTCTGGAACAATGTGCTCTGGACAGTTGAATCAAAGATAGAATTGTCTGGCCACAGTCAAGGAAGACATATTTGGTCCTAACCAAAGACAGCATTTCAGAAGAAGAAACTTATACCAGCTGTGAAACAAGCTGATAAAAATGTTATGGTTTGGGGTCATTTTGCTGCCTCAGAGTCTGGGTAGCTTGCAGAAATTGAGCCAACTATTTATTTTGCATGATACCGAAGTGTGCTTGAGGAGAATGTGAAGCCCTCTGTCCTAATCTGATGTTGAACCTGAAACGGACCTTTCAACATGATAATGATCTGAAGTACACTATCAAATAAAACAAGGAATGGCTCAGAAAGATGAAATGGAGGATTATGGACTGGCCTAATCAAAGCCTGCATATGAATTCCATTGAGATGTTTTGGGGAATTTAAAATGGGAAGAAAAAATAAGAAACTTTACAAATATCTTGTAAGTGAAGAAAATCTATATGGAAGAGTGGCAACAATTTTTACCAAGTCGATGTCAGGAGACAGGTGGGCAGTTATGTAAAACGCAAACAAGTCATTTTTACTAAAAGGAGCAATGTCAGCTTCTGATGCCAAAGGTGTACTTGCTTTTTTCTCATTAGACCATTATATCGATTGTGTGTGTTTTTTTAAGTGTATTACCTTTACCTGTAGGCATTATTTACATTAAGATCTACTGTTTGCCTGTTCAGATATGTTGAAAAATTACTTACTTTTTCACTTGAATGTATGTTGTAAAGGAAGGAGGAATGGACTAGCTTCGCACTGAGGATATATGGTTCCTTGTCTTGGTGAAGGATCCATGTAGTGGACAGATGGCATCGATGGACAGATGTCCCAATAGGGATGAAGGGTGTTTCCATTTCTGGACAGGACTATGAAATGGAAGGGCTGGGGGAGACCGTCTATCAGGGCTGTATGCAACCCCCATAGTCCTGGGAAAGGGAAGAGCATTCGTTCATCGATGTCCTCTGATCACTATGTGGTTTCTTTGACCAGGCCGGAACCATCCATCCTGATCGGGACGCCGGTCCATCTCTGCCTTATTTTACAATATACAGTATATGGTTTTCAAAAATTCAAAGTCTGTGCTCAAAGATTCAGGGACTATTTCTCCACATCACTATTTTCTTTTCTTTAAATATGTATGAAATTTATTGAATACATTTATAACATTCTGTATGGATAACATCCCCAAAAAATACATTTTTGGTTGTACTCTCTGATAACATTCCTAGAATATACTTGGCACAGATACTGTAAAATGTACATTTTTCACAGTCTTATGGAACATTTTCATTATTTATTCCTGGAAAAGCTATTTCATATTACAAACAGCCGGCTTCTTATATTTTTATTAAAATACAGCAGTGTTGCTTAAGTTACTTATTCTCTTGGAAGCAATATACAATATTGCAGACTCTTTGAGAAACACAGTAGTAAAATTTAATGCCAAACATAAAATGCACAAAAGATTAATTTTAGGAAAAGACTTAAAACCTTAACACAAAATAAAAATACATAATTGAAGCAGTCCCTCAAAAGACTTACACATTTGCAATAATTCTTAACATTTTTCAGTTCTGAACATAAGCTAATTGAATATTTGTAATAATTTTAATTCATTCATGTCATCCTTAGAATCCTCTCCTGATAGATAGATAGATAGATAGATAGATAGATAGATAGATAGATAGATAGATAGATAGATAGTAGAGTGTACTATATAATAGATAGATAGATAGATAGATAGATAGATAGATAGATAGATAGATAGATAGATAGATAGATAGATAGATAGGCCTATGCTTATAGAAAATTCCAGTTAAATAGAATATTCCTAATAATGACAAATGCTGTTCCAATCACAAAATACAATAGCATCGGGTTTGTGCACAGGATGGCAGGACCACATCGGTTTTTAAGAGGGTCATTCCTGACTCTAGAAATTGTTAAAGACATTACCCTACAAGGTAAGTTACACGGGAGCTTAAAATCTTCTTCTTGTCCATATTCCAGTGAAACCTGGACGTGACAAGTGAGCAGGAAAAGAATTTGCATGGCAGGTGGTAATTAGGCCAGAGACAGAACAGGGAGTTGCAGAAGTTGAGTGGAAAGAATAAATGCTACTGTGTGATACCTAAAGCTGCGACAATGTGTTAGACATTACCAGACAGAGACGGGTATGATACCTGTTAAGGACGGCCCAGCAAGCAAAAATTGTTTTTATTTTCCGTTTGTTTAATTTTATTCTTTGCTTTTGCTTTTCCTTTTGTTGATCCTGTTTTTGGTGCCCTTTGTCATACTTGTCATTTATTCTGGATCTGGGGATGGCTCAGAAGACCCCTTATTTTACAGAGTAGATAGACAATGACATTTAAAATAAGAATATACTGCTTGTATTTCATAAAATAATCAGTTATTTTTAAACCTTGCAATCTAATGCTGCAATTTCAGTTATACAGAGATATTTATATCCTTAATAACTCTGACTGTGTGGCCAGCCATAGCTCTAAATCCATCATTACATTTGCTGATGATCGCATCGCCATAGGCCTGACCACCAACAGTGATGAGACAGCTTACAGAGGAGAGATTTACTTTCTGACACAGTGGTGCCAGGATAACAATCTCACCGGTAATGTCAGCTAAACCAAAGAACTGGTTATAGACTTCAGGAAGAAAAGTGGACCACATTGCCATGTGCCTCAGAGGGGATGCTGCTGAAAGAGCAAGCAGCTCTAAATTTCTTGCAGTGACCATCGCTGATGAACTGAAATGAGCACTATATACATTTAGCTATTTTCAAGAAGGTTCACCAATGCCTTTACTTCCTCAGTTCCGATGTCTCCATTTTCCCTTAAGTCTACAGGCGCATAGTGAATAAGTGTCACTGATAATACATAACGTCCAGGATTGAGGCAGCTCTGACACACTACCAAGAAGGGCTGGTTTGAAACAATTCAACTGGTTCCCTGCTACTACTGAGCTGTCTTTGCCAGAATGGATACATTAATAATGTTTAGAAGTGACTAATATTGAATGAGCAGAGGTTTGTAATTCTTACCATATCATTATTACAGACAAGAGCTGGAACTAAAGACAGTTGGTGGTGTTGGTTATGTTGTTGATCAGATGGCTCTGTGTTGGCCAAGTAAGGCTTTTGCTCACACTGTACTCTTTACTCCTGTTATACACTTACTGTACATAACCGATTGATGATGTAGTTTTTACCTTGACTATCAGCATGATCAGTTATTTTGAGAATGCTAACCTGATTTAATGGTGTCTAGTTGACCATTACAGATTTTATAAAACTGCATAGTCAAAGATTAAACAACAATTTTTATTTCCTTTATAGTAAAAACACCAGTTTTTCAATATGAAGACATTCAGATATCTGCATTGGCTTTCACGGGAACCGAAATTTTGCAGAAGTGCTAAGGTTATGATTGGCTCTTTAGGTTTACGTTTTCTGAAAACTTTACCAGTTTGTTTCTGTGCCACCTGTGTCCATCAGTCAGTCTAGTCCATGTGTGCCACTGAATTCTTTTTCATTGTATTAGAGTATGGTGAAGTATAGATCAATATGAGCTACAGTAATGTTAAATTATGAATCATTTATTGTTTTTCATGGTGACATCAAAACCATTGCTTTAGGGTTTTCATCTGCCGAATATAATCCTTTTGAAAATGTGACTCCATTTACCACAATTACTTCTTGGCATATTAAATGCAGAGATGTCTGCTGATGGCCACTGCAGTTGAAGCAAACTGTGCTCTGTATTGAAAATACTTTCTATGTTTCATTTTTTTATTGCTCCCATCAGATTGGTCATTGAATATGTAAATACTAAGTGCATTCTCCAGCATAAATGTTTTTTCACAGCGGCTATCTGCTATATAGGCTATCAATGTGTGTGCCACATGCCAAGCCATCTCTAAACATTGGTCAGTGAGAGGACCAAATACACAATTTGTTGTTTTCAGACTGGCAACATGGGGTGAAATTTATGTTTATGGTTTGTGATTTGCCACTCTGAAAAGGTACGTGTTGTTACATCTTTTGTAAATAAGCCAATTTGTTGAAATTATACAATGAAGCTCTCAAGGTGCTGGTTGCCTTGTCTTTCCTGGAAAATGAAAGTCTATTTTTACCTTCTCCATCTAGCAGCACGTTAGCCTAACTTTTTTATTTCCAGTTAAATAAACAAGACATTTAACAGTCATCTCACTCCAGCTGTCAATAATATTTTCACGGAAAATGATTAGGCCTCTTTTCCAGAGTCCCTCATGTTATAGCTTCCCACTTCAGTTCGGATTATAGCGATCTGGCATGAATATAATAGCACATATTTCAGTAAGTAAAGAATTACATTCTGCAGGCAAACTGGCTTATATATACCATACAATTAAATAATGTGTGCACATTTAACAAATATATTAATTAACCTCTGCGGTGGGCTGGCACCCTGCCCAGGGTTTGTTTCCTGCCTTGCACCCTGTGTTGGCTGGGATTGGCTCCAGCAGACCCCCATGACCCAGTAGTTAGAATATAGCAGATTGGATGATGGAGGTATGGATATTAATTAGCCTGAATTTTTTTATTCATTCTGTGTATATGTTTGGTCTTTTACTTGGAGTATACTTCTTTATACATTAAATGGCCAAAACCCGAAGTTCGGCCAGTTCTCGAATTGGCCGGCTGTTTCGCATTTTGGCCGTGAGGTGTGGCCAATGTCCGAATTACTTGAAATGACCAGCATATGTGCTACTTTGGCCGGCCATTTCGTGAAATGGCGAGAACTCCTGGCCAAAATTCGATGTGCTGATGTAAGACTGTCCACTCAAGGTGCAGAGATGCTTAAAAACTTTCAGATGCAGATTCAGAAGTGAGTTTTCCATTCAGCATGAGAAACTGCTCAAGTCGGGTTTTGTTCAGAAAGCGGACGCCACTTGATATGCCTTCCCCTTGCCCAAACACTAACCTTAAGGTCAATAAAATAGGTCCCTGATGTTAAGTCACTATTTTAGGACTAAAATGATAACAGAAATGTGACACCTACTTATATACCTAATCTTAATTATTGTGAAACAACCAAGTGTCGTCTGCTTTCTGAATAAGAGCCGCCAAGGCTACACTTGATGCAATTGCACTACTAAGTGTGCAACAAATCGCTGCTCATGCCTTTTTCTTCCGACTTTGGCCAATCGCCCCTTGCCATTTCGCAAACTGGCTGGACAAATCCCAAAATCAAGGAAAAGATCAGACATTGGCCAGTCAATTTACAGGGACATTGGCCATTTCCCGATTTGGCCGGACACTTCCCCATTTGGCCGATTTCGGGTTTTGGCCATACCATATATAATACGCTACCATGGCTGTTCATTTGTCTGTCCAGGATTTTAAATTACATGTAGCTCGCAAACCATTTAATCTATTGACTTGAAATGTGGTACACATATACTACGTGACATCTACTATCCACTTTCGGGATGATGATTGACCTCCAAGGTTATTCCTCTTTTTATTTTTATTTTATTTTATTGTAGAATCAGCACTCGGCAGTGGCCAGCAAGGCGGCCATGCTGCACATGCATACGGGCGCCGTTCTCATTCCCTACCATCTTTGCTGTCACTTCTCCTACCTCTTCATATCTTAAATCATTCTTGAGGCAGATTGAAGACTTAAGTGACAGCTTAAGTGAAAAATTAAGGAAAATGTACTAAGTAATTGCAACACAAACACTAACTTAATCAGTTTTAATGCGAAAACATGCCGATGAAAGAAGAGAAGAAGCGGGCCGCTAGGGTGGAGAAAACAAGAGCTGCTCAGGAAGCAGCAAGCGCATCAGCCTCTGAGCAAACGAATGCTAAACAGAGACAGAGAAATAGGATGAAAACTATGAATGCTCAAGTCAAGTGTATTCACTGCATGTTATCGTGCAGTGTGCCATTACTGGTGTAAAATATTTAAAAGAAGCTAAAATCATCAAGTCCTTACATTCATTTATTGATGGATTGTATTGATTCATTTATTACAAAATCCCCTTAGCCCCATTCAGGTTCATGGCAATGGGAACCTGCCTAGGTGACATCCTATGTAAAGCACCAAGCAGCCCTTGGTAGGGTATCAGTTCCCAATATTTTGGCAAACCAAGGGAAAATTTTAAAAATTTTATTCAAGTGAGCATATTATTTTTCTTTAGTTGTTTTATTTAGCTAATTTGCACTTGATCATTCTGATATACACCTTAGAAGGCTCACTGCCTTCCTTCAAATCCCTCTTTCCAAGGCCTACTGCATTTCTCAGAAGAACTGTGGTTATTTAAAAAGATCTTTTTGTTAAGCACTAGACTGAGGTAATCAGTAGAAGAGAGACAGAAGACCTCCTGTCAAGGTAAGAAATTGGTTTATTATTGCAGAGATGGAACCTCAGTGGTGGGAAAAACACCTAAGGAGGTGGTAACAAAAGCCCCAGACTAAGGTAATACAGTCAAAAACACCAATGGAGCTCCTTAATATTCCAGTCTTATGCTTTGTGTCATTCCTCAAGCATTGCCTTAGAATTATGACACAGGCTGACAGTCGCACTACAGTAGAATTTATCTTCTGTGCTTAGTGGCTTTTTTCCAATACATTTTTCCACACAGAATGTTTTCAAAAAGCAATTCCAAAATCATATCATTTCCAATTATACTTAGCTCATGCAGTCACTCCCTACGTGGATTTAATTTTTCATTATTCAGCCACTACGCAAGTCTATATTTAATTTCCTTTCCTGACCCTGTATTAATCCAGTGATTTTTTGAACCTCTTAACCTGGTAACATAATATATTTTTTTCTTATCCGATATAAGAAATAATTTTTCCTTCTTGGATAAAAAGTGTTCTAAGGTTATTTGTTTCAATTACAACATAACATTTATGGTAAATCCTTAAACATGTATATATTCTATTTACAATTATGCTTAAAGTACAGTTATGAGGATCATTAAACATGTTACTGTAAAAACAAAAGCAAAAACAAACACAAAAAACACATTAAAAAAATACAGAAATGAAACCAACAAGAAGACTACAACTACTTTTTGTGCCAAATATCCTCATGGACAGTTTCCATGCACAAATCTCCTCAGGCATTCATCGATCAGAAATACAAAACCACTTGACAAGGGTATTAGCACTTTGTGGTGAACTTCTGATGAATGGTTTCATTTCTCAAAAAAGGTGTAAATGTGTAAGTTTACTTGTAAGAAACTATGGATAGGAAGTGTAGCATTGTTCATAATGGTGCTCAGTTTTGATTTAATACTCTCCTTTGCTACAATCTCCAGGGGGTCCGGAGAATGTCCCATAACTGAGCCTGCCCTATTAATTGGCTTGTTGATTCAGTAGGCCTCTCTTGAAGTGATATCACCAGCCCAACACAATACAGTAGAAAATCGCACTGGTCATCGCAGAAATGTAGAAGATGTGAAGGATGTCACCTCCCACATTAAAGAAACATGGTCTCCTTAGGACAAAGAGGCTGCTCTGCCCTTTCTTATATAGTTCTCCTGTGTTTCAAGATCAGTCTAACCTCTCATTAATGTAGATCCCCAAGTGCTTGTAGGAGTGGACCACCTCTTCATCCACTCCTTGAATACTGACCAGACATAGAGGCTCTTTGGTGTCGGTGAAAGTCAATAACCACTTCCTTGGTTTTTGTGATATTAAGTTGCAGACAGTTATTTCTTTATCAAGAACAAACATCTCCACCTGACTCCTATATTCTGTCTCAGCCCCCTTATCAATACACCCCATAAGTGCAGAATCATCCGGGAATTTCTGTAAGTAACATGACCTGGTGTTATATTTGTAGTCAGAAGTCTACAGAGTGAAGAGAAAAGTTAAAGATGTATATATTATTATTATTATAAGTTCAGAATTTTTCACAATCATGGTAAACATAGCAAAAGTTAGACCTCTTATACAGTATCATTGAATGGTGCTGAGAAATTAGTTCACGCATTTGTTTCCAGTCGACTAGATTACTGTAATGCACTCCTCTCAGGACCACCCAAATAAGACATAAATCATTTGCAACAAGTGCAGAATGCAGTTGCTAGAATCCTGACTAGGAAAAGAAAATCCGAACACATCACCCCAGTTTTGATGTCACTACACTGGTTACCTGTGTCATTCAGAATTGACTTTAAAATACAGCTTATGGTTTACAAAGCCTTAAATAATCTCGCTCCATCTTATATATCTGAATGTCGGACACCTTATATTCTAAATTGTAACCTTAGATCCTCAAATGCGTCTCTACTTAGAATTCCAAGAGCTAAACTTAAAAGAAGTGGTGAGGCGGCCTTCTGCTGTTATGCACCTAAAATCTGGAATAGCCTGCCAATAGGAAGTCGCCAGGCTGATACAGTGGAGCACTTTAAAACACTGCTGAAAACACATTACTTTAACATGGCCTTCTCATAACTTCATTTTAATTTAATCCTGATACTCTGTATTTTCAATTAATTATCATAACTATTCATGGTGGCTCTAAAATCTGTACTAACCCCTACTCTCTCTTCTGTTTCTTTCCCAGTTTTCTGTGGTGATGACCTGTGCCACCACCACCTGATCAAAGCACCGTGATGTCCTACATTGATGGATTAAAAGCCAGAAGTCTACGTGACCATCATCATCAAGTCCTTCTGTGAGAACCCTAAATACAAAGTGGACTGTTTCATTTATGTGAGGTAGAATGCCCAGAGGGGACTGGGCGGTCTCATGGTCTGGAACCCCAGCAGATTTTATTTTTTCTCTCCAGCCGTCTGGAGTTTTTTTTTTTTTTGTGTCCTCCCTGGCCATCAGATATCACTCTTATTCTATGTTAATTAATGTTGTCTTATTTTAATTCTTACTTTATCTTTTTTTCTCTTTTCTTCATCATGTAAAGCACTTTGAGCTACATTATTTGTATGAAAGTGTGCTATATAAATAAATGTTGTTGTTGCTGTATATTGTACATTAAACTGGCATAAAAATTACGTTCTTTACAAGGCCGTCTTAACGCATGGGTAAACTGGTCAGTTGCCGGTGGGCTCCACGAGGATTGGGGCCCCATGCTAATCTATGTATGGTGTGACTTGCCGAGTGGGTGTGTAGGTAGTGGCCACAGTGCACTGCTTTGCCCAGGGCATGTAATACTGTAAAGATTGCCCTGGTTCTTTACCAAAGCATTTTTTATAAATTTAAAAATGTTTGTGCCTGCTCTTGAGGTTTAATATGAGGTTTAAAGGGTATCAGAGTAAATGTGAAAAAAAAAATGAAAAAGTACAGAATATATCCACTTTCAAGCCAAGAATGTTCTTTAGTATCAATCCATGTCTTGAGACAGTGTTTCCATGTCATTTTTAGGAAAAAAAGTAAATTTTTGAAAGAATGTGCCATTTTAAAAGATGTTTGACTGTGATCTTCACCTCATTGCCTGTCTCCTTCTGTTGCAACCATTCATCCACATGAAATGAATTTCTAAAGCTGATTTTGTAAATGCTGTAATTGTCATTTCTATTAATAGTGATTCAAGGGCTGGGGATGCAGCTTGTTTGCGTCAGGCTCCCTATTTAGATGTGTTTGTCTGCCAACATGTCTTCATATTTTTATATACATTTTTAATGTACAATATGTGTTTTCATCATGCTTGCTGATGAAGTTCAACATCTAGACTCATCAAGTTTAATATCAGACTTGGTGCAGTTTTACATTGTGAGCAGAGAAGAGCTGCTAGTTAAATTTTAAGCAGACGAGGCGACAACTTTGGTACTTCAGTAGCTTTGTGTGCTGCATACACCAGTAGGCTAGGGTATTGAAGAGACAATATTGTATTTTAGTTTATAATATTTAGTATCATGAAACAGTATATTTAGTCCTGGGTTATGGATTTTCTGTATGTGTGAGCCCACATAGATAAAGTCTGTGGTTTATTTTAGACTTGTTGAATCCTGGCATAGGTTAAGATTTTTCTCAGGATTTATAAAATTTAGAAAACATGCAAACTCCACGCAGGGAGGACCCAGGAATTGAACTCAGGAATACTTACTGTGAGGCACTGCGTCACCGTGCCACCCTGTAAGTGAATACTGTAATGAGAAAATCCAGTGTATGTTAATAATATTTTTATTAAATTCACACAGAAGTTTATACAGTCCACACATACCGGTAACAGCATTTGATGTAGGCCTAGGCCCCACACCCCCATAAGGCATACATTGCTGTCTTTTATTGCTGGTCACTGTCTTGTTACTTTAGCTTTAGTTATGTGATCTTTTGGTAATGAGCTTGGTCTATTCTGACAATGTTTCTTCTCATGCTCAATTGTCATTAAATCCTTATCTCTCTTTCCTAGGAAGTGGCAGAACATGGCAGGCAAAACGAGCTGAGAATTCAAAGAGCTAAATGACTTAATAAAAGACTTGCATGCTTTGGAATGTAAAGAACCATGCAAAGGATAACTGTGGGTAGCACAGTGTGTAGAGATGCTGCCTTCTAGTTTCCTGGCATCTGATTAACATTCCTAGCCTGGCTAATGACTTGGTTGGGCTTGCATCTCAGCATCATGCACAACAACATGAAAAGGGGCTTCATGGACTTTGAAAATATAGAATGGCTTGTTCTACATATTTCTTCGTTATATACCAAACTCTAAACAAGTATCAGTAATTTAAACACAACTCTATTTATTACTTTCTATTCCTGCGTTTTCTAATCTAGAATTGCAGGGGTGTAGATGGCGTGCAGGGATCATTCATGCGCCTACTCATATGCACTCATAGTGGGATAACCATTAATCTAGCACACATCTCTTTGGGATAAGGGAAGAGAACTGGAGTGCCCAGAGGAGAACCCTCCCAGTTCTGAACTGAACCCGGTCTCTTGCAACAGCCAGGCAATTGCACTAACGTCTGTACCACCATACTGCTCCATAATAACACAGAAGCTGTTTATTTTTTCTTTCAACCTAGCTAAAGAGAAATGTATTCTTACGACTGACAGCATCCTTTCACTTAAAAAATCCTCACTGATTGATTGCTTGATTTATCAGAATACCATTGAGCTGAACAGCATGGGCTGCATTTGCTTGTTGGAATGTTAAACAAACACTGAAGTAAGGAGGCCGCTCACGTTATGTTATTGAAAATCCAATGAGTTAATTTTTTCTCTCTGTGTCTCTCTCTCTCTCTGTGTCTCTCTCTCTGCCTCTCCTTCCTAAGCTCCTGAAGAGGATACATACTGTCTAAATCCATTAAAACAGCAGGGATGCTCAAAGTCGGCTTTAAAAAATACACTGCAGGTGGTAAATCACTTTCAAAACACAAAGAAATGATTCATTTTAGGTAACAGTTTAATTTAAGTTGTACTCAACAATGAATAGCAAAAGATCCACTTACAGCAGCAGATGCATTTGAAAATTCTCTGAAATAACAAAAACGCAAAAAGAATGTATAAACATGAATAGAATGGTTATAACTTACAAAAAAAAAAAAGAATACCTACTGACAAATGAAGTAAAAGATAGATTTACTCCACTGTTAAGAATTTTCTTTCAACCTGGATGAACCAAAATTGGTGGCACTTTCTCATTTGATTTTAATGTTTTGGAGACTTTTGGTTAAAATTTTATGCATTTTATGTAATTTGGATCACGTATTATGATTATTATTATGAAAAGGCTTTTTCACAGTGTTTGTATTTTTCATTTCAATTCATGGTTATGGCTATTTTGTATGTTTTTCTAGCACCTGTCCATTTTATTGCAGCATCATTGCGCCATTGCTGCCACCTTGATCGATGGGGCTGCATGACTTCATTTGCCAGTGGCATGATTCAGTCTTCATCCAAGTTTCTGGATAAAAACATTTTATTATGTTTCTAATTAGTGAGTTTCTTTTCTGCTCTGTTTGTGACTTTGATTTTGCGTAGCTATCTTTCTGACTTTTGATCTTTGCATATTTCCCTATATATAAAATATAAAATATAAAAGACTGCCTGTTTGTCTGTGTCCATGTCAGTCCGCTTTTCACGAGAGAACAACAACATTTATTTAAATAGCACATTTTCATACAAAAAGTAGCTCAAAGTGCTTTACATAACGAAGAAAAGAAAAATAAAAGACAAAATAACAAATTAAAATAAGACAACATTAGTTAATATAGAAAAGGAGTAAAGTCCGATGGCCACTTAACTTAAGTTAACTTAACTTAAGATGGCTAATTAACAAACTTAGATCGGGCTTTTTTCTATAATTTGCTTGAACATTCATAGCGCACATATCATAGTTCAGTTGCAGGAGTGATTTATTCCTGTTAATCCGAGACAGAGGCTACAGGCTGAGGAGAGGGGAAAGCATGACATCAGGAGTGGGGAGCCAGGTGGGGACTTCCTCACTTACGTGCCAGCCTCCATTCGAGTCGGTCTACCTCAGGCCATGTTTTGGAGTGAACCTTGCCTCCGCTTCGCTAGCGATACCTGTTTGTTTATTGATTTCTAAAGTCTGTCCTCTTTCTACTACGCGGGTGGAGCCGCAGGGGACAGCCAGTTATAGATAAAGATATTCAGCTTAATTTCCCAGTCCTGGGTTTTGCCGACACATTTTCTTGACATTTCTTTTAGGCACCAGACGGGTTCTTAGACTTCTATTGTGAAACACTCTTTCTTCATCCTTCCATTGTCTTTCTAGTGTATATTCACATCTTCTTATAAGCCCAGTTGTTCTACAAGTCAACGGAAAATGGAGTATGATAGAAGGAGAAATGATGAAAGGTGTAAGAAACACCTTCGCAAGTGAGTCAACCTTTCTTTCTCAAGAAATTGGACTGAATTGCACATCAATTGTACAGCGTACTGTTCCAGGTTGTGAAGATTAGCGCCTTGGAGAAATGGGACAGAGCCGTTGTCATGTCCAGGTGGTAGTAAGTCACAAATGTTACCGCACTGCAAATGGCAGGTGTTGGGTTAGGTGTGACGTGTTGTAGTTATAGCATAGGGTGAAGGTACTTTTATTATCTCTATAATGTGGTCTGGTCTGGTCTGTGGGCTTACAAATATTTTGTACACCTTATAGCAACCATAATATCTCTCTTCAGCATCAGATGCTTTCTATCATTCAAATAGTGCTTATGGATTTGCTATTGTTCAAATGGCTACTGCACGAGGATTTTTATTTCCAGCAACACTTTCCATTTCAGTACACACTTCAGGCTTGAGATGAGTCAGCAGTTTTCTCAATTATTTTTTGCATTGGTTGTAAGCCTATGCTAATTATATCTATACCAGTAAGGGCGCACTGCACAATAATGAGCAGTGAATATACTTGACTTGAGCATTCATAGTTTTCATGCTCTTTCTCTGTCTCTGTTTAGCATTCATTTGCTCAGAGGTTGATGCGCTTGCTGCTTCCTGAGCAGATCTTCTTCTCCCCACCCTAGTGGCCTGCTTCTTCTCTTCTTTCGTCAGCATCTTTGTGCGTTAAAACTGATTAAGTAAGTGTTTGTGTTGCAATTACTTAGTACGTTTTCCTTAATTTTTCACTTAAGCTAGCACTTTAAGTCTTCAATCTGCCTCAAGAATGATTTAAGATATGAAGAGGTAGGGGAAGTGACGGTGAAGGTGGTAGGGATGAGAACGGCACCCATATGCATGCGGCACACAGCTGCCCTGCTGGCTGCTGCTGAGAGTTGATTCTACAATAAAATAAAATAAATATAAAAAGAGGAATAACCTTGGAGGTCAATCATCACCCCGAAAGGGGATAGTAGACGTCACATAGTATATGGGTGCCAAATAATAAGGTCAATAGGTCAAATGGTTTGTGAGTTACAGGTGATTTAAAATCCTGCACAGTCAAACGAACAGCCACAGTAGTGTATTATATATAAAGATTTTAGACATGACAAAGCAAGGCTGGAATTCTGATTGACTCTACTTAGACTTTCTCCAACCAGGTGTTTTATTCACAACTTTTTGGTTTTTTTTTGGTTCATTTGACCAACACTTTCTTTTGAAGTTCTTATATTACTTGTATTAGCAGATGCACAAAGAGGTCGAGTAGACATTGTGGAAGATAAGAAGAATTCTGCCTTTTCTGTGAAATTCATTGCTATTGCAAGGGAGTGGTGACAGAATCCCAGATCCTAAAAAATTGGACTGGGGACTTGTATTGTGCTAGTAGTGTCACCCAGCTTCTTCATCTGAGAATTTCCTAAGACAGTTGTTCTTAGTTATAGTGCCATCAGTTAAATGGATGTATCAGAAGTAAGATGTAACTAACAAAAAACTTCTCTGTATACAATATTTGTATTTTTTATTACCAGGCACTAATATTTTAGCTCACTTGATCTTCTTACTGTTAGACATGCTACACACAGTGGCACAACAGTAAACCCTTCCTGCCACAGGTGAATTCCTTTTTTCCATTTTTTGCTGATAGTCATTCTTCTTCTTTCGGCTGCTCCCATTAGAGGCTGTCACGGCGGATAATCTAAAAAATTGTTGCCCGCACATTGATTTGGCAAAATTTCACACCGGATGCCCTTCCTGACATAACCCTCCCCATTTTTCCGGGCTTTGGACTGGCACGAATAAACACACTGGTTTGTGCACCCCCTGTGGCTGGGTTTTTGTTGACAGTCATTGCAAAACACAATTTTACAGAAGACTATTCTTTTGAATTGAAATGAGTAATCAGTAGGAATAATGTTAATTTTGACTATTTTTTATTATCAATATTAGATATTTACAATTTTTTGTTTGTTTATGCCATTTTTTGCTGTGTGTTTCATAAATTGTATATTCAAGTTTCTTTTTTTTCTGCAATAGACATTGAATGATGAGGATCAGGTTAGGAGCCCACACTGATACAGCGCACTGCCGCACCCACCACACAACAAACCAACTCAGGATCCAAATTCAGACTCGAGTGCAGCCATGCAACGGGTGACACCTCAGCACCACACTAGTTCAGATGGAGTGGGAACAGTGTGAGGTTTTTTATGGTGGTTGGAGTGCCAATTCTGCCACCAACTCCCAAGTTTTTCCCTGCAGGTTGGAGGGCCTACATGCAGGGCTGGATGCAGATTAACGTCATACCCAGGACGGAGCAACTGCAGGTTAAGGGCCTCGGGCAGACAATAAAGTTCTAACACTGAATCGTTTTTTTACTTGGACTTATTACAAACAGTAATGGTGTTTACAGGCTTCACATTTATGGTGTCCTTGCAGTGATTAGGACGTTTTAAGCATTGTACATAAAATAAAAGGTGAAAAGAAATCATATTGTTAACTACATACAGCTTTGACCGTGGAGAGCATCTGCAGTAGGAAGGCAGAAAGTGCGGTGGTTGAGGAAGGTGTTGGTGTGACAGAGACTACAGCAGAACTCTGAATTAATGGACATTACCAAGAGCTATATTCAGTAATATTATAAAGGCAATTTAAACTTGATTCATTCTAAGCTAAAAACCTCTGAAAAATAATCACGTTCCATTAGCGTCACAGTCTAAAACTAGTCCAACCTCATTATATAGTGGATTTGAAAAGATTTCAACCAACAACAAAAAAAAAGACAAAAGTTTCTAATTACTTTTACTCACTCAAAAGCACTGTCCTGTTCTCTTCTTATCACATTCTGAATAACAGCATCTCTGTCAGCTGTAGAAAAAAATCATATTTCATTTTTTTCCATTATGGCTTTGCTCCATCAGTTAATTTATTTGTTTTTTTTAAGCATCAAAGGGAGCTTAGCAATGATTGTTGAATGGTATTGTGAACTGAATGACGATTTGGAGGTGGACAGCAGTGTTGGCATTTTCAATACTGTAAGGCTATGCACTGATAAAAAAAACAAAGTAATGTAATCAGTTCATTTCAGATTCATTGCCAAATATGATGGACAAAACGAAGTGCACGCCTAGCCAAATGCATCAAGGTGCCACCATCTGATTGCCCGAAACTCGCTTCGAAGATTGTCAAATATAACATCACAAAAGGTAATGATAAGCAAAACACCTCAGTTTCCTTTTGATTATGTCACATTTTGCATGTGAGTTTGCAATAATGAAACTTACTAAAAAGCAGTTATTTGGGTTTTTGTGGCAGAGATGTAGAAAGAAAGGAAGATTGATCCTTATATGTATAAACCCCTTTAGGACCGAAGAATTTCTCAGAAAAGGGTCCAGGTTAAAATAAACAGGGGAAAAGTGTTTTTTTAGAAATGCAACATGTTTAAACACAATCCAGGATGAAACAAAAAGGCATACTCGATGATAAACGCCGAAACCCAGTGAAAGAATGAAACTGTTATCTTAAACTAATTAAAGAAAAAAAATCAGCAGTTGCTACCTTTAATGATACGCTGCTTTTGTCGATGCCTTTACTTAAACCTTGTGACTGTTGATCAAATTGTCTGGTGCAGTGTACTGGCTGATGGGATTTGTAGTCTCCTTTTTTGGCATTTGCTAAGCTACGCTCACAACCACAATGCCTGACAAGCACTTGAGCTTTGCAATGCTTGCTAACAGCATCTTCTATGAGCTTCACTGAACTTTACTCCTTTCACTTTGCTTCGGCAGATGGCCTTTAACTTGCATAAGCTGGCATGCCTCATTAGCTGTGGTGAAAGGGGGATGCAGTGCTTTATAACATCCCTCTTACTACAACATTATTAACAACATATATTGATGTATAAAAAAAATGGGGCGGCTAATATTCTTTTTACTACAACATCGCCAAATATCAATCAAATCATTTAAAGCACTTTTGAGATTTTGGGGTATTTTGTTTTTCTATTGTAGGGAGTTTTACCCCTTAATATCGATATACTGAAACATCCTTTCTTAGGAGACACCTACTGCCTCAGATGTACATTCCTGCCAACGTTTAACACTTTAGCTTAATGAGAAATACTATTTTTGTTGATGAGTGCATGAATGAGTGAATCAGTCAGTCAACTTTGCATTATCTATACTAATAAAAGGCTAAGCCCTCACTCACTGACTCACTCACTGACTCATCACTAATTCTCCAACTTCCCGTGTGAGTGGAAGGCTGAAATTTGGCAGGCTCATTCCTTACAGCTTACTTACAAAAGTTAGGCAGGTTTCATTTCGAAATTCTACACATAACAGTCATAACTGGAACCTACTTATGTACATATAGCCTGCTGCTCGGTTGGCGTGTGAGGCGGAGTTGCGTCCCTCATCGTCACACCTCCCACGTAATTGAGTGCCTGCCCATATAAGGCTGTCCGTCAGCGGCAATTCAATAGAAACACTCTGCTGCTAAATTTTCGCGGGTGAAGGACTGTGCTTATGCGAGATGGTCAGGGTGGTGTTTGGCACAAACTCAGCAAAACTGCGAGAGAAACTTTTAAGTGCCGGGTCTTAGCTAACATTAAATAAAGCCGTGGACATTGCACGAGATAGCACAAGCACAGCTGAGAACCTTCAATGCATGTACTCCGAGCGGCTCACGTGAACTGACTGTGAACGCAGTACGCAAACAAAAAGCAACAGCTCCAAAGAGCGATGAACAAAAAATGCATTACACAATTGAGAAGGCAGCAAAATAATATGAAGCGAGTGACGCATACAAGCATATTCATAAGTGCAGCTACTGCGGAAACAAAGCACACAGTGGAAAAAGTCAATGTCCAGCTAAAGGAAGACAGTGCATGCAGTATGTGATGTCTCAAATAAAGAGGAAGATGAGCTGCTTATTGATGCAGTAAGAAAGGAATCGATGAATGAAACCTGTTATCTTTACAACGGTTGACAAACACGGAATGTAACTTGAACACAACACATCCTCCAAATACGAACCTGATTGAAAGAAATAATGATAATCAAATCCTTGATGACAGCAACACTCATAACAGTCACAAAACAATTACATTGACAATCATGTTACGCTATTTTTAAAATGTTTCTTTTTATTTTTCATTACTTCTTTAACTCACTACTTCTCTGCTGCGAAACGCGGGTATTTTGCTAGTATAAAAATATATAGATTATTAAATACCAGTAATAGCACACTGCACGATAATGTCCAGTGAATACACTTGACTTGAGCATTCCTAGTTTTCATCCTCTTTCTCTGTACGTTTAGCATTCGTTTACTCAGAGGCTGATGCGCTTGCTGCTTCATGAGCAGCTCTTCCTTTCTCCACCCTAGCCGCCCACTTCTTCTATTCTTTCGTCTGCATCTTTTTGCATTAAAACTGATTAAGTCAGCGTTTGTGTTGCAATTACTTAGTACGTTTTCTTCAGTTTTTCACTTAAGCTGGCACTTAAGTCTTCAGTCTTCAGAATGATTTAATATATGAAGAGGTAGTGGAAGTGACGGTGAAGGTGGTAGGGAATGAGAATGGTACCCGTATGCATGCACCTCATGGCCGCCCTGCTGATTCTACTATAAAATAAAAATAAAAAGAGGAATAACCTTGGACGTCAATCATCACCCCAAAAGAGGATAGCAGACATCACTTTGTATATGTGTATCAAATTTCAGGTCAATAGTTAAAATGGTTTGCGTGCTCCAGGTCATTTAAAATCCTGAACAGACAAACAAACAGCTACAGTAGCGTATTATATATAAAGATCCCCTATTGTCATATACATATATATATATATATATTGTGATGCGTGAGTCCCTGTCTTGCACCCCAAAACACGAGGCTGAGTCTCAGTACTTTAGCAAAACCAGCTTTATTCAGCTTGAAACAGGAACAGCACGGTTATTTATTGTAGCGGGATCTGCCACTCTGCTATACACAGACACAGCAATCAGGCAGGGTCGTGACCAGATTAATGGCCAAGTAATGCTGTTCCCTGCAGTTTATATTCCTTGCATCAACCATCGATGACAGGCGCTCATAGTGCGACCGCAGTCTTTTAGGATTTGTGAGCACCTGTAGTGCTGGGAGCCTAGCGATTGTCCCAGCGACCAATAGGCTGTCTTCCACAGACATGGCGGTTGCGCTTCAGGATGCTCTTTGGAATGTCGTTCCGTTGGGGGGAGCCCCAAATGAGTTTAGAAAACCTAAAAATATATATTTGTGCCCATATAATTATCAGTTGTGTTGCACTCCTACAAAGTCACTTCCCTGTCTGTGAACCCTTTTCATCACCCAAAATGTCATACGATAATTCATGTGGATATGCAGGTGTGTGTAGTAGCGAGTTTTACTTGTCCTGTAACAAAATGTCTTATACATATTTTATTCTGCATTACCATCAGTGTAATTTTGGCCAGCCGGGTATTATTTTCTCCCATGGTTTTACATAACTGAGGTGGGGTTAAAGTTATTGAAGGGAGTATGCTGAGAACTTCTTTAACGGGTTTTGTACAGGTAACATTTACTGCATATGCTTACACATTTTGGGTTCTTGAACAGAAAGTAAGTTTTTTAAGACTTGTACCGTACTGTAAATAAATCCATTTGAGATGTGCCTCAATTTCAAAATATGAATTAGTGTGTTCTAATGTAGTGACTAGAAGTATGCCAGTGATTTCCTCTTCATTCGTTTGAAAGATTGATTTTAATTGCAGCTTTTTGGCTAGGTGTTTTATGTTATGTGTCATGTCCATGTGCATGGTCTCTTGGTAGTTTAGGTGCTATCGTGCCTTGGAGTTTTACAGTATATTTGTATCAAGACAACATCTAACTCTAATTGTCTTTGTGAAAGTGATTGTAGTGGTAATTTATGCACAGCGATCTTATAGCTTGCTCCAGAGTTGCTTCTTAGGTTCCTCGATGAAATATTTGTGCCACTTCCTTCCAGGTTTATTTTTGATCTGATTATCATAAGAGGGCATAGTGGTGGCTCTGAGGCTAGGGATCTGCGCTGGCAATTGGAAGGTTGCCGGTTTGACTCTGCTTCGTTGGGACTTTGAGCAAAGCCCTTAACCTGCAATTGCTCCATCCTTAACCTGCATCCAGCTCTGCATGTAGGCCCTCCAACCTGCAGGAAATAATTTGGGGGTGGTGGCAGAATTGGCACTCCAGCCACCATAGAAAACCTCCCACTGGTTCCATTCCATCTGAACTAGTGTGGTGCTGAGGTATCACCCGTTGCATGGCTATACTTGGGTCCTAATCTGGGATCCTGACTTGGTTTGGCATATGGTGGGTGCATCAGCACACACTCCTAATCTCTCCTCTCTCTCTATCATAAGTGGTTCTAAATTTGAAACATTCTTCCTTGGTAGCATATGCCCAATTAACTTCTTCTACCTGATGCCTCTTGTCTTTTGGTAAAAGGTATTTCTTTCAATGTTTTCAGAGGCGCGGTTGTAAATTGCACTTTAAGTGAATTGTTTTACATTGTGACAGATAGGGGGTGCTGTCGTCCCCTTGAACCCTCAGACAAGACGCCAGACACCAGATAAAAGTCCAAATTATGAATTTATTCATACAATGCACAAGCACCTTCACCTCCACTATTCTACAATAAACAATCAATAATCAATCACAATCACAATAATCCTCCACTCCCAGATGCGTTGTCACCCTTCCTCCCAACTCAGCTCAACTCGCTGGGGTTTCCCATAATCTTTTTATAGTCCTTGACCCGGAAGTGTTTCTGATCCCCCAGTCCATGTGACTATATTAACACTTATGGGTCAGGTAAAACTCCTTTTCATCAACCGGGAAGTACGTCATTTCTTCTGTCCCCGTGACTGGGACGTACTTCCGGGCTGTATGGAAAATATACGTTTCTGGGCTTCCCTGCAGTGTCCCCTAGCGGCCCTGACGTTATCCAGCAGGGTTGTGCATTAAAACTCCAAAGTCCATGATGCCCTGCTGGAATTCAGGGAATCTCCACGTCGCAGGGAGGGCTCCATCTGGCAGCTTGGGGGTATTGGCTGGGATAAGTTGCCGGCTATAGTCCACAACATTTACATTTTGCAATTTAGTCTGAGCACTGCACTCAGGTCCTAATTCATTGTGTGGTGGGTGCGGAAACATGCTTTATCAATGCATGCTCTCAACCTCTCTGTCAGGTTGGAGTATTTCATGAATGACAGGCAGACAAAAACTGTTTTTTCTCTAGGGAGTTTCCTTTATTATTCCCCACTGTCATGGTGTATGTAGTATTGGCATGTGGTGTCTAGTGGTGCATGCCAGGGGTTCTTATCTCCACATAACTTAATGAGTATTTTGTCAATCCAAATGGCAGCACGAAGGACTAGAATGATTGCTTTTACATTACAGATCTAAAGAGCCATTAGTGACCTTGGTTCTTGGTTATACTGTATATTAAACATATGAATTATTGAGATGTACAGATATGAATCAGTTGTCTTTGTAAATCCAGTGATTTAAATTTAAGTTGCATTCATGAAGCTTTGGTTGTCACCTACATGATTTAAATATCTGAGCGCTAACTTTCCTGGTTTCTTTTCGGATGGTTTTGATAAAACCAACTTTTGGTTTTATTGTTCTGCTAGCAAAATGTTTTGTGTTTAGTTAATTAGTTAATTTAGTAGAGCTATTTTTTCTGGTCGGTTCTAAAGTAAGGATGCTGGGTGTTATATGATAGCCATTGTATGGGTGTTAAAATGTGCTGTTCTCTGACAAAACAACATACAATTCTGGTCAATGGACTGACAGTCAATTTGTCAATCAGTACGAACAGGCAGTGGTCAGGGCACGATGGGTTGTGGGGCCTGAAGGTGAACCATAGGAACACTTTCTTGTACCACATGTTATTTAAATGTGTGTGCCCACTCCTTTTGATAAACAAACCATTATAAGTACGAGAGCTTAAAGCACAGCAGAGATTTCTGCCTGAAACTAATGCGTCATGACCGATTTAACCTAGAAAATGGGAATGATTCAGAAATATTTAGCAGAATGGTACACCAGAGGGTTCAAACAGAAAGATCAGAGTTTTAATTTGAAGACAAAATAAACTTGTGGTCACAAAAATAATGCTGCCTGAAACCTTGTTTTTTTTTTTTTTCTTTGTTTCTTTTTCATTTAAGATCATTCAAAATTAGAACTCTTTCTCAAATTGTTTATTTGCACAAAGATCTGATGCCAAATGATAAGCAGTTCAGGTTTGATTTCCAGGCTACCATGGCACCACATGTCATACAGCGTAGGGTGACACCCATGAAAACCCAGAAAAATAACACAAAAAACAAAAAGTGAAGAAGTTAAAACATTATCGCTGAAAACTTGACATAGTGCTCATACAGAAAGGCCTGTGCTGATATTCTTTTACAAGTACCCACGACTGTAGAGGAGCTTTTGAGTGGATTGCATACCCAAAATATTCCCAGGAGACCAGAAATGAAATGAAACAAAAGGGTAAACAAGACACAGAAGGGAGGCAGTTAATGAACAATAACAAAGAGTTAGAATATTATATCTATGCATCTCTGGGTCACAAAAAACACTAAGTCTTTAATCTTCCTGGTAGGGTAACTGGCTCACTTTTCAATCTTTTTGGTCTCCTTCTGCCTCCTCTGACTTTTGTTTGGCCTTTCTTATTCCTGCCAGGGCAGCTCTTATCGCCATTGATCCTCTGTCCACAAAATCCAAAAGGTCCTTTTGAATCCTCCTTACAAAGTCCTTTCACTGCGGTTTTTAAGCCACTTCTGGAGTCAGGATAACTCCAAGAAACCCTTAAGTTCATCTGGCCAGGGCTCTGCCTTGCAGCTTCAGGCCTTCTTGTAGGTCTGACACTGAATTCCCACTTAAAGAGCCAGGCTAACCCCGGGTAGTTTGTCAGCTCTATTCAGTGTCACTGCTATCACCGTCCTGCTCCACTGACAGACTGAGGAGATCGTTCCTCCCCCACACTATGCAACTCTTCAATTCCACCCGGGCGGGGGGTAAACGTTAACATTATACAAGGTTATTGTCTGTTATACCTGCATTTTTATCACTCTTTAATTTAATATTGTTTTTTTATCAGTATGCTGCTGCTGGAGTATGTGAATTTCCCCTTGGGATTAATAAAGTATCTATCTATCTATCTATCTATCTATCTATCTATCTATCTATCTATCTATCTATCTATCTATCTATCTATCTATCTATCTATCTATCTATCTATCTATCTATCTATCTAATCTGTTGATATACTCTACATGCACACTGAAACAGGTGAAGAACATTTCAAATTAATCCTGCAAAAACAAAGCAAAACATTGCTTTCCAAGGATCATCTTTAAAGTCTTAACCTCCTTACAACTTTCCAAGTGTATAGTCTTTTTAAAAGCCCTTTATGGGTTCTGCCACAGTTAATAAGTTAAAAAAGTATGCATGGAGTAACATTCAGGTGCATTTGAGGACTATGCAGGCACTGTAGACCTCAACGTACTGAGTTTGGTAGCTAGGGTCTAGAACCTTCTCAGTCCATTTCAGCGGCTATCACACCTGGATAGGATAAAAGGATGTAAACAGGCCTGGACAGGACTCTTGTCCATCACAAAGACCTCTCTCACTCATACACACACGTGCACACACCCACTCTGTACTCACATACAGTGACAATTTGCAATCGTCATTTAACGTAACCTAAATTAAAAAAAAAATGTAGTTCATTTCTTCTTTGCTTGAGCATGTCTGGCCATAGTGATTTTCATGAAATGGGATTTGTAAAGCTATTCAGTTATGACAGATTTTAAGGAATAACAGAAATGAAAGGTAAACTTTATTACAGCAGCAGGCCATTATAGATACCAGATGAATGTGAGACTCTGATGGTAATTTATAGTCTCACTGAGATAGTCAGTCATTGTAATTTGCAGGTAATGGAGCTGTGAGATTGGTTTAGTGTAACGGTTAACTTGTACTGGGGAGCTGTTTGCCATCAGTAGGGGCTATCGGAGGTGAAAAAGAGAATCTCAAAATAAAATTGAAACAGTAAACTAATTTGTAGTTGAAGCTGCATAGAATGCTTCTCTGTTTTAAGATACTGCAGACAAGTTCACAGATTCACCCATGTTTTTCAAAGGGAGATTATAAAATTCCATTCAAGTTGACTCAATCAAAATTGAACTATCTTGAAAAATTTCTTTAAAATTTAAAGAATAAGTGTGTCAGATTTTAGCCAGTTGGTACATGGGGGAAACCGAGTTGTTTCATGTGGACAGAGACAGACATGGCTACTGCAGTAGGTGCTTCTTGCATTATATTCAAATGAACCTTAAAAGACCACATTGTTAGAAACCTATAAGGATCATGAGATGAGAACAAAATATAGTCAGGAATAAATCAAGTTCTAAATGCAAAAAGGTCACAAATCAAAATTACAGAACACTTCAGTTTAGGTGCTGCAAAAATGTATCTACTACTCATTTAGCCTTGCGTAACAAAACTTTAATTATGTTTCTTTTGGTCCGTATAACACTTTATAAAACATCAGTAGATAGGTTATTCATCTTTGTGCAGTGCAGCATATTGACATGATGGTAAAGTTACTTGTTACGAGGAAGGATTACTGAGTCTTATATTAAATACAGTATGTAATATCAAGAGAAATGTGTCTTGGTTAAGCTACCTCAGACCACTCCAAAGTGAAGTTCTGTTAGTAGGCCACATTGAAGAGATGAATAAACATTTTACTGATGTTTTGTAAGTGTTAAAAAGACCCAAAAAAGCCTTTCTTAAGAATAAATGAGTAATAGATGAATTTTTGCATCTGCATTTACGTAAACTAAAGTTTTACCAAAATAACAAAGTCCAATACATGAACAAAAAGACACATGAACATCCTAACTTCCTTAAAAGATTTTTAAATAGTTGGACACTGGCAGCAATCTTCTGCCATCGTAATTAAAATTAGTTTGACAACTTCACATGTCAAAACTACAAGTTCTAATGTGGTGGCATCGGGGACCTGTTGTTATCAATAATATGGCCACAGCCACTGAAAAAAATAAACACAGACAGGAGGCATTTGGAATATGAAACAAAAAATGAAATGGTGGCATGGAAATATCATAAAAATGATTTTAAAAAAGTAGCAGTGTTACACAAGAATGAATGCAAAATTACACTCTCATAATCCAAAAATCTTGGAATCTTTACTTTATGACAATGGACTTCAGAACAGCTGAAGATGACTCAGGGCTAGCTGGGGCAGACATAGAATTACGAACATGGTATTTCCTACTGGCAGGTGAAAGGAAAATGAGAGCTTCTTCAATGTTTCTGAATAAAGAAAGACTCAATAATGTCAACATACATAACTGGAGATTATATCATAGAAAGAGTAAGCAAACTGTACCATTAAAGAAATGTCCAAAAGTACGTTTTCATGTTCCATCTCTATATTCAGCTGTCTGCTAACAGAACATACAACTCATGTGAAGTTCAGCAAGAACTAGTAAGAAAGAAAACTGTGTCAGAGACCTAAAGTGGGACATATTCAGGGAACATTGCTACTTATAAAAATGTGGCTTAGAGCAAGCCAATTATCGTTCAACTTAATGTTTTCAATTCTTTATAAAACTTGTTAACTTAAAAATATTCATCTATTGTCATGTCGGCAGATGACTAGCACCTATTCTAGTACCAAGAATTAGACATGTAAACCCATTGTAGGACACATATGAGTAATGGATGGTGTTCTCAACTAGTTTAGACATGTCAGTTAACCTGTAAGCATATCTTCAGACTTTGAGAGAAAACTGGAGTCTGTATAGGAAATCACATAAAGTGCTCTCAGGACAGGTCAGGTCAGGTTGGGAAGCATGCACTGGCAAAATGTGTTTCTGCACCCACTACAAGGCGAAACAGCTTGGTATCCTGGTTTGCAACCCCCCAGGCAGACACGTGGTTGAGTCCCTCCCTCCAGCAATCTATATCGACAATACTTTCTTAGAAGGTTGGCATCCTTCAACATCTGCAATAAGATGCTGCAGATGTTCTACCAGACGGTTGTAGCGAGTGCCCTCTTCTACGCGGTGGTGTGCTGGGGAGGCAGCATAAAGATGAAAGACGCCTCACGCCTGGACAAACTTATATTGCTCTATTGTAGGAGTAAAGTTGGACAGTTTAACATCTGTGGCAGAGCGATGGGCATTAAGCAAACTCCAGTCAATCATGAAGAATCCACTGCATCCACTGAACAGTGTCATCTCCAGGCAGAGGAGTAGCTTCAGTGACAGACTTTTGTCACTGTCCTGCTCCACTGACAGACTGAGGAGATCGTTCCTCCCCCACACTATGCGACTCTTCAATTGCACCCGGGGGAGTAAATGCTAACATTATTTAAAATTATTGTCTGTTTTTACATGAATTTTTATTACTATTTAATTTAATATTGTTTTTTTGTATCAGTATACTGCTGCTGGATTATGTGAATTTGCCCTTGGGATTAATAAAGTATCTATCTATCTATCTATCTATCTATCTATCTATCTATCTATCTATCTATCTATCTATCTATCTACTACAGCTAGGTGTTACGTGTGTGTCCCCTTGGCCTGGTCTAGTCGCTCTGGTCCTCAACAATAACGGTCTTTCACAATGAGGGTACTGTGCCAAATTTGGGACTCCATGAGCAACCGCTCAATCGACACAAATTCAAACCAGTGGTACCCAAGGATTCTCCGAAGAGACATAGTAACAAAGGAGTCCAGTCTTCGTCTCAGATCACTGGATAGCATCCATGTCTCACAACCATATAGAGACTTGGACCTTCATCCTTTTGCATAGATATTGGGAGTTTCACACACCCCTTTCCAGCGACTTCATAACCCCCAATGCTCTACCAAACCGTCTCCTGACTTCATAGGAAGAGTTACCAGAGACATTCGCAAGCTCAGTCTCTCGAGAGCCCTGATCAGAGCCTCCAGTGAGTCTGCGAAGATCACAGCATTGTCGGCAAAGTCAAGATCAATGAATCTTTCTTCACAAACAGATGCCCCACAGCAAGGTTGTGGGGCCCAGCAGCTGTAGGGCAATGTGCCCTCAGGAGACAACAAAACCAGGATTCAAGTTTTAATCTCCAACGTTGTGCTGTTGAAGATGCTTTGCACAATGTCACGTTTTACATACACAATATAGATCATATTATTTTTATGCTGTTGTTCTAACACTTATATTTTACCACTATTGATTACTTACTGTCATGCTTTCTGCAATTTATGTCCTCCCTTATCTAACAGAGCTTGTATTAGTTGTATGTAGATGGATAGATAGATAGTTAGATAGATAGATAGATAGATAGATAGATAGATAGAATATACTATATGATAGATAGATAGATAGATAGATAGATAGATAGATAGATAGATAGATAGATAGATAGATAGATAGATAGATAGATAGATAGATAGATGGCACTTTATTAAACCCAGACGGAACATTTACTGAACTTATTCCATTAGCAACACGGAATGTAAAGTCTTAATGACAAACAGTAAAACAGTACTAAAAGCAAATTGTGAAATAAGTGTAATATACATAACTATACCTGCTGTACAATCCATGCATACTGTTTCATAAGATATATTACTCCTATGCAAATGTGCCTCTTTTTCAGTAATTGGCTATGGACAAGGGTCGAAACAATGGTAAAAGTCTTTATAATCTCTGATGGGTTTTGGTAAAAAGAGCAAACTTAAGCTCACAATAGTGAAATGAGCTGGTAGCTAAAGATGCTTCAGGATCTAGTATCTTGGATAAAATGAACAGCATTAGTCATCATGGCCTCTTTACTGCAATTGTCTCTAAAGTATCTGCTATTGCTTAACAATAATTGTTTCTGTCTGCCTTCTAGTTCTTAATCTGTTGGTTATAATTACACATATGAAATCACTTAGCTCATTTAAGACAATAGTCAAGAGAATGGCTACTACTCACCTGTTCAGACTTGATGTGCATTTCATCATCTTTCATTTTTCATTTTAGTATGTCATGTTTCCTCTTTACCTGTATAATAAATACAATTTGCAGTTACAGTTTTGTAATTATATATATATATATATATTAATTATATACTGTATATAAATATATATAGATCTAATCAAAATGACACATTCTACACATCACTGGATAGAGGAAAGTTCAAAGTTTGGTCCTATGGTCCCTGAGGTTGCATGCACTCAACATGAGCACCATGTGTAGCACAACAAACATCAAAATGGTAGACAATTTCTTGCCACACACAAGTCAACTGGTCCCTAGTTACTGAATTCACAGCTTCCTCAAATCGATGTTGCAAATTTTGAAGATTAGCGGGCATAGGTGGAATCTTCCATTGCATGGTCCTGGAATGGTGTTGTTCAGGTAACGCCGGACCTTCATGCAAGACAGTAATCTTAACCTCACAGGATGGGGCAGCAACAGTAACCCCAATGCCTAATCTTAAGTCAGTAACCTGGACACCTAACCTTAAATGAAAAAATAATTATGAATATTGCACTGTCTTGCATGAAGGTCCGGCGTTATCTGAACAACACCATTTCAGGACCATGGATTGGAAGAGGTGGACAACAAAATCTTGCTCATCATCTATGGCCTCCCAGGTCCCCAGACCTTATCCCCTGCGATTTTTATCTATAGGGGTACATTAAAGAAAGAGTGTTTGTTCCACTTATGCCCACTAATCTTCAAGATTTGTGACATTGAATTGAGGAAGCTGTAAATTCAGTAACTAGGGACCAGTTGACTCATGTGTGGCAAGAAATGGTCTACCATTTTGATGTTTTTCGTGCTACACATGGTGCTCATGTTGAGTGTGTGCAACCTCAAGGACCATAGGACCAAACTTTGAACTTTCCTCTATCCAGTAATGTGTGTTTCTGTCTTATACAATTTGTTTGAAATATTTTTTTGAAATCTGCTCTTTCATTTTGAATAGCCCTGTATATATGTGTGTATGTGTGTGTGTGTGTGTGTGTGCTATTATTTCACAAGCCATGAGTGCATAATTGACTAGAGCTCCTGGAGCTGAGGCCAAGGAGAACACACTAATTTTAAGCCATAGTCTCATGGTATTTGTATTAGATTTCTTAAGTAGAGCCCAACTTATTTTAGAGCTGAGTGGAAATATAAAGGAATGCTCTGTGGGATACCTTAAAAAACACAAGAATTAGGGACCAATTTTGTGGTAGTAAGGAAATAACTATGGTTTATTATTTTTTACTTTGTAATATGACTGAAATATTTCAGATACTGAATAAAGTGAATGCGTTAAAAGCCTAGTCACTGGGTAGTCACAATATAGGTCATGTCACTTAAGGGATATATTTATTTCCCTGTCAGTATTAGACCCATTGCTGTATGTGGCTAGACATTATTGTGCTCTTTAAAATAGCCTCTAGCTTTTAGAGTTATCTTAGCTTAATGTAACAAATTTCCTGAAATGGACACAAAACGTGAACTACCATTTGACAGTACCCACCATTCTGCACTGGATATTTGCATTGATGGATAATATTTACCAAAGCAAGTTTCTTTTAAGAGTGACTCCAGAATGAAAGGAATGCTAAATTAGGCATATGATGTGTTAACATTCACGGCCCATTTATTTATTTAGCAGATGTTTTCCATTCAAAATGTCTTACAAATTAGACAATAATATAACAAGCACCTTTGTAACTACTGCCATGATCATTATTCTTGACCATTATCATTAACCTTCATTGGTTAATTGACTTCCAGATTTCCTTCCTCTAGCAGAATGGTGAGGCCTATTGTTTTAACTTTCATAAATCACAAGTCTATGAATACAAATCAAGCTGAAAACTATTTAAAACAATTATAAAAGCAGCAGGTAGAATACATTTAAGGACAGTAAAAGAGGGAAGGAAAGTCAAATAGTGTATATGGTTATCTTACTGTCTGTATTAGTAGGGTGTTGTTGATTAACAACCTTCCTGAATAAGGGGCCTCAGTTGCATCGAATGCTTGCATGTAGTAATCAGTTCAGTTGGCCAATAAAAGGTGTCATTTTGCTTAACTTCTCATTGTGTTGTCTTATGAAACATAAAAGAGTGTGCCCACAAAACTTTACCTCTGCTCCTCAGGGACAAGCTGACAGAAATGGGAGTAGATTCACACCTGGTGGCATGGATCGTGGACTATCTTACAGACCGACCTCAGTATGTGCGTCTCGGGAACTGCAGGTCTGACATTGTGGTCAGCAGCACAGGAGCGCCGCAGGGGACTGTACTTTCTCCGGTCCTGATCAGCCAACATACACCGGACTTCCAATACAACTCGGAGTCCTGCTACGTGCAAAAGTTAGCTGACGACACTGCTATCGTGGGCTGCATCAGGACTGGGCAGGAGGAGGAGGAGTATAGGAAACTAATCAAGGACTTTGTTAATTGGTGCGACTCAAACCACCTACAACTGAACACCAGCAAAACCAAGGAGCTGGTGGTGGACTTTAGGAGACCCAGGCCAATCATGGACCCCATGATCATCAGAGGTGACTGTATGCAGAGGGTACAGACCTATAAATACCTGGGAGTGGAGCTGGATGATAAATTGGACTGGACTGCCAGTACTGATGCTCTGTGCAAGAGAGGACAGAGCCGACTATACTTCCTTAGGAGGCTGGCGTCCTTTAACATCTGCAATAAGATGCTGCAGATGTTCTACCAGACAGTTGTGGTGAGTGCCCTCTTCTACGCGGTGGTGTGCTGGGGAGGCAGCATAAAGAAGAAGGACACCTCACGCCTGGACAAACTGGTTATGAATGCAGGCTCTATTGTAAGCATTGAGCTGGACAGTTTAACATCCGTGGCACAGCGAGGGGCGCTGAGCAGGCTCCTGTCAATCATGGAGAATCCACTGCATCCACAAAACAGGATCATCTCCAGACAGAGGAGCAGCTTCAGCGACAGACTGCTGTCACCGTCCTGCTCCTCTGACAGACTGAGGAGACCCCACACTATGTGACTCTTCAATTCCACCCAGGGGGGTAAATGTTAACATTATACAAAGTTATTGTCTGTTATACCTGCATTCTTATCAATCTTTGATTTAATATTTTTTTTTTATCAGTACGCTGCTGCTGGAGTATGTGATTTTCCCCTTGTGATTAATAAAGTATCTATCTATCTATCTATCTATCTATCTATCTATCTATCTATCTATCTATCTATCTATCTATCTATCTATCTATCTAATGTCCATTTTGCAAGTACTTCTATTCATTTTCTGTTCTCATTCATCAAATGCAGGGTAGTGGTAAGTAGCAACCAACTCTGCAAGTCAGTCTCAAGGCTGAAGTCCAGAGAAAGCGATCCACTCCACACATATGAATAGATCACAGACTGCTGAAATTATATGTCTCATATTTCATTGTTTTTTAGGTGTGCAGTACCACAAACCGTTTTTTGTGTAAAATCAGATTAAGGAACAACACATGTCAAATTATTTGTTACACTTTACTGTACCACTGCGCTTGCAGAAAAGAAAATCATTTCTGTCTTGTTATGCATCCCTGTACAGCACCTTTAGAAGGATTTTTTTATATAACCTGCCACAGACAGTAATAATTTTCACACAGAACCCATGCAGAGTTTCATCATTCTGATGATAATAAAGCTTCCTTTTCATCCCAGACTCCATTGTCTTTCTATTAATTAGTGCTCTGTCCAGCTGGGAAATACAATGGGTGAACATACCAGACCCCAGTAAGTTAGTCATGCTGCCTAGCCAGTGTTACCTCATTTCTTCTGGGAATAATGTAAGCATTTGTACTGGTAAAAAGCTAACAGAAAACACTGGTATTTTTGTTTTATTCTAATATGGACAAGGAGGTGAAGAGGGCAATGTCACAGACTTGGTGTTTGCATTTCAGTTTTAATTTTTTTTCAGTGCACTGAGTTTCTTTCCCTTGCTGTTGGCCTGACTGTTGTTCCTAAACCAAACTGATGTGAGAAGATCTCTATATATATGACATGATGGATGATTATCTCATCTAGTGTCTAGTGTTATTTAGTTCTGATTTAGTTCTGGTTTGCAAGAGAGCACAACCAGAACCATGTGATGGCACAAATGAATGTCAAGATGGGTATTCTACACTCAGAAAACTAAAAAAAACTGTGGAGTGAAGCACAGACGTCTGAGAACCAAACTCTGGAATTAGTAATGAATCATGTCAGCATTTGTGGATGGCCTCATTTCTGTCTTTTATTGAATAATTCATATAAACAAGTACTATGCTGTAAAAATACAAATCAATCAAGTTTAATTTGAGTTTAAATAGGTCAAAGAGAATATTTTAAATGAATCAGAAATAACTAGAAAGTTGATTCAGTTCATCTGGACATAGTTCTTTTCCAGGGAGATACGTTACATCACTCATCCAAGTGACTTCCTCAGTCTCAGTTGACTGCAGGTTTCTCCAACCTTATAAGCAGTACCTTAGCATAATGACCAAAACTAGCACCATTGACTAACAATGGGCCGTGTGATCAATGATATGCAAATTGTCAATTGATCAATGGCCATGAGTACCATTTACAGAGAGCTGGGGAATGGCTGCAATCACAGCATTGTAAGATGGTGAAAGATGTACCCTTAGGCTCCATCCTGACACTCTCTCCGCAGACAGACACACTGCTGATGGCTGCGCCCAAGAGGTCACTAAAGGCTGGTTTTTATCCAGGACACTCGTAAGTCCAGACACTCAAACTCCTTGCTCAGTCTCTCGAGGGCCCCGATCAGAGCCTCCATTGACTCCATGAAGATCACAGCATCGTCAGCAAAGTCAAGATCAGTGAATCTTTCTTCACCAACAGATGCCCCACAAGAACAAGTTTAAATGATTCTGTGCCTTATAGCCCATACTGCAAGGTTTATTTTTTCAGATTGATACAGTTCTACAAGCAAAACATCAAATATGAAATACAATCTACAAAGCACTATAAAACAAAGAGACCTTGCAGCTCCATAACAAGAACTGTGTGTGAATAGGACTGATCCAGCTTTCCTCTGTTATTCCATAACTAGTCCACTCCATTAAATTTCTCTGTCTTGTCAGTGATCTAAAATGAAAAGAACCCTAGCAGAGGACTTCAGTGGTGGTGATGGGGAGTTATCAGGTGTTCTTGCTCTTTGACTTCCGAATAATGAAGAGTGGATGTATGGGAACACTCGATGTGTCAGTGATATAGAGTGACACTTGAATTGTCTGCTCAGGGACAAAATATACATATTCAGGTGGTGCTCATAATAATGGTGTACAATAATTCAGAAAATTAGTTAAATCCAGTGGATTCCAGGGAATCTGTGACTTATTAATAGACACGAGATATTCCAGCAGCTTGAGGTTTAAAATAATACATGGCTGCTGAATTCATATAATTTGTAAAATGTATTCCAGTAGCTGACATTTGTATCTGGGGTTGCTCATTAATGACACTGGAACAATAACTCACATATCTCTATAATGTGAACTCTGGCAGGTGAAATGACTTGCTCAGGGTCATGCAGTGAACTTTGTACTTAACAGTTCAAAATCACTGCCATTGTGCTACAAGCATTCTAAACCCCTAAAATAAAAATCCATTAGTCCACTTTAAACATGATTAGTGTGTGGAGAAGGTACTGACAATTGTGTGGTGATAAGAAATGTTGCAAATTATTTAACAGCATACCTCCCTTAATCACCTGACACCCCACCTCGCACTGAGACTACTGTGTCAGTCTACAAATTCAATTTCCATTACAAACCAAGTTTAGTTACCTGGGTACTTGTGCCTTCCCCTCCTCTTTGACATGGCACTAGGAAGGAAATTTAACGATGTCATAAACTTGTTTTTCTCTTTTTTCAATTCTCATTCTCTTTTTCCCTGCTGGGATTTCTGTGCTAAAATAAGAATTAACCCACTTTTCATTATTTTTATTTCCATGATTCCATATCTTACTACTTGTACACAGTGGTTCTGATTCTTCATCCATCAACCCATTTTCTATTCAACTTATCCAGCTCAGAGTTGCAGTACATACAGTATACTAGTAGCACTGGTATTGCACATGATGAGAATCAACCCGAGATGGCTCACCAGTTTAGTGCTGACCACCCTTAGTCACACACCCATCCAATTTAGAGTAGACAATGAGCCTAACACAATTGATCTTTGAGGAAAACACCCTTTGAGGTCCTAACGTAATACAACAACAACCAACAACATTTATTTATACAGCACATTCTATACAAATGATGCAGCTCAAAGTGCTTTAAATGATGAAGAAAGAGAAAAAAGACAAAATAAATAAGAAAATATAATTAGGGAACACTAATTAACATAGAATAAAAGTAAGGTCTGATGGCCAGGGAGGACAGAAACAACAAAAAACAAACTCCAGATGGCTGGAGAAAAAATAAAATCTGCAGGGGTTCCAATGCCACGAGACCACCCAGCTCCCTCTAGGCATTCTACCTAAAATAAATGACCTCAATCAGTCCTCCTTGTATTCAGGGTTCACATAGAAGAACTTGGTGATGACGGTCATGTAGACTTCTGGCCTTTAATCCATCAATGTAGGGACAACACGGTGCTTTGATCAGGTGGTGGTGGCACAGATCGCCATCACAGAAAACCGGAAAAAGAACAGCAGAGAAAGTCGGGGTTACAGAGAAGTTAAGAGACCTCAGCTGAACCATCCACACTCTCACTTTCTGTTGATGTAAAACAAAGAACTCTCAAAGTCTCTCCTGGACAAGGTTTTTGTTTCACTTGTTGACTTTGATCTTGTCCTTATGCATCTCTTTTTTCCTGAGAACTTTTAGTGCAGGGGTTCTTAACCTGAGGTGTGCGGCCCCTAGGCGGTCCATGGATGGGTTTCAAGGAGTCCGTGAGGGTCAGATAAAAATTAACATTTATATTCACTATACAGCCCGGTACTGTTGATTTCGAGTAGATATAGTAGCAGTAGCAGTAGATCTGTTTTAATTTTCACAAGATGATTGTATTTCATAATTATAATGAATGGCCATTACTTTTTGCATCAAAAAGGAGTGTTTTTTTTTAGATATTTTACTTTAAAGTTTAATAATACTTTGCGTATGTCATTGTGGTATATGGCCGGCTTGTCATCCCAGGCCACCAGATGGAGCCCTCCCTGCAGTATGGAGGTGCCCCGAAGACCATCACGGAATCATGGACTATGTAGTTTTTATACACGACCCTGCTGGATACCACAGGGGCCGCAAGAAGGAGCTGCAGGGAGGACTGAAGAATCATTTGTGCCCTATAACCCGGTAGTGTATCATAGGAAGAGCGACAACAGAAGTGATGTGCTTCCGGGGTGAAGAAAAGGACTTGTACCTGACCCGGAAGTGATAAAGAATCACATGGACTGGGGATTGGGAACACTTCTGGGTCAGGGTGTATAAAAGGACTGTGGGAGCTCCCAGATGGTGAGCTAAGCTGGGTGAAAGGGCGGCAGTGCGTCTGGGAGTGGTGGAGAGTTATTGTATTATTGTGATTATTTGTATGAGTATAGTGGAGGAGAGGGTGCTTTGTGCACTGCTGCATTTAAATAAAGTTAACCTTTGGACTTTTTACTGGTGTCTGGAGTCATGGACAAAGGGTCAAGGGTGCGATACAGCCTCTATCTGTCACATCATATATGTATGAGACAATCAAATCTCGATAAATAAAGTACATTTATATTCATTGCATGCAAAGTTGTGTTTATGTGAATATTTGCGGGGAAGGGGGTCCATAGCTTTCATTAGATTCTTAAAGGGGTCTGTGACTCAAAAAAGGTTAAGAATCACAGTGTTAGTGTCATCATGGATCAGTTAAAGATAGAAGGACTATGCAAGAATCATTTTTCAGTCTGAGCTGTTTTCTTGTGGGTCTTTTCATAATATTATCAGTATTTTTTTGACTTTGGTTTTAGACATTACCTTTTTCTTGTTTTAATCTTGATTGCTGCCAACAACACTATGTCTAAATTTGAACCAAATCATTTCACACAAGTGAATAACTGCTTATACTGTATGTGGTGACATGCACTACATGTTGACATTTCACAGTAATTCAGAGTTAACCAACCATGAATTAACATGCACTATTGGTAAAGAAATCATCTTAGTGTAGTCTAGCGTCTCCTTCTGTCTCACCTTCTGCCTTACAAAAATCTTTTTATGAGTCAAAATATAACCTTCTTTCTTTCTTTCTTTCTTTCTTTCTTTCTTTCTTTCTTTCTTTCTTTCTTTCTTTCTTTCTTTCTTTCAGACGATGAGTGCTGGCACATCTTAAGGAACCATTGAGCACAACGTCAGAGACACCCTGGAGGAGCAGACTTGGGGTGCAGATACACCAGGGTCAGCTTGGCGGAGCTCATGTAGACCACCATTGAACAAAAGAACTGACGATTTGCAATGGCGTGTTCTGCACTGCATCATTGCTGTTAATTCCTGTGTCTCAATGCTTGATTCTTCAGTCACAGACAAATTTCCTTTTCATGGAGAGAGTGAGACTGTCTTCCACTGTTTTCTTTTCTGTTTTAGATTATAGCCTCTTTTAAATATTCTTAACTCTGTTTTTACTGTTCTTAATTTGCCTTTTAATGATTATGTATTTATTTATACTGTTAATGGAAAAAGAATATTCAAGATGTATGTCAGATTAAAAATTTCCTCACTGGACAGGCCAAGTTGGCCATTTATAAATCCAGAAAAGAGCAAGTGAAGTGAATTAAAAAACATGAAATGATAAGAATACTTTATGGATTTGTAAAAGCTAGGGTTATATTTAGAATATAAATTTTGCAGATTGACTGCAAATGTGACTTCTTAAGAGGAAAAATGAGTGTGTTCATGAGGCAATTTGTAAACTTGATGATAATGAGTTGATTTTTTCTTATTTGACATATGAATTAAGTATTGTTAAGTATTAGTTAAGTTAAGTATTGTAAGTATTGTATCTGTTTGGGGTGAGTTGGAGATTCTTTGTTGTCTTTATTTACAATATTGTAAATGATTTGTTTATTATCAATTAATAAAGTTCAAATTCAAATAAAAAAATAATCAAAAATTCTTTCTGTTTTTGGGGACCTAAATCGTATGTTTGCTTTAGGGACAAAGTGCTGAAACATCATCTTCTCTGTGTGGGTTTGGGGTCCAAAGCAGTTTGAGATCCTGCTTAGGCCAGGAAGCAGCACTGCATTTAAGTAGGGGACAGGCTATTTATATGGGTAGTAGACATTTTGGTTGCTACCTCCCTCCATGGTGGACAAAGATGGTGAACAATGTTAATGGAATTGGTACTATTTATTAAAAGGGAATGACAAAATTATGAAGAAATTAAAAAGTAGAGTGTAGACTCTCAGACTAAGGCTCTGTGTTGGTATCTGGAAGATTGACGGTTCAAATCCTGTTATTGCCAGAAGGGATCCTATTCGAGCAAGGCCCTTAACCTGAAAACTGCTCCAGGGGTGCTGCACAATGGCTGACTCTGCTCTTCAACCTCCATTGGTCATGTGAAAACACAATTTCCCCTTGGGTATTAATACAGTGTAACAAATACAAATGTATTGTTAGTGCTAGAGGGTAATCATCTAGGATCCGGTAGGAGTGCCTGGCTAAATACTTGGTTGTTTAAACCTCACACTGCCTTGAGTTCTGTTGATACAAATGAGGGTCCATTGTGCGGCTTTACATATTTTAGACCACACATTTGAAAGTATATACCACTCCGAAATGTGGGTTAGAACAGTTTCCATGAATTTTATAGTGTATTCCACATATGGGAGTATGAACTCTTTCCTTGGCCTTTGGGCCACCTCACTTGTATGTCAACTCTTCACACTACTCAAGAATGACAAAATAGACTTTTATTGTTGTTGCATATTAACCAAAAATCTGTTTTGCCAGTTTTTGTTTATATAATTACTGTAAGGAGTGAATATGTTGAACCGAGTAGCAGGTGAAGTCAGCATTCTGAAAGCTACACAACTTATTTGTCCACTTCTGAAATCAGCGCATGCTCCCAGCCTCTCTATTGCATACGAGCTGATCAGCCTGCTCGGGAATGACCAGCAAGAAGTGTTATGCAGACATTTTACTTTCTAGTCAAAAACAAATTACCTTTCTTAATGGATAGTAATTTTATGCTCGGAAGAGTAAAGAAAATGTAAAGAGTGAGTCTTTAGTACTGAGCTGCTATGGTGCATTGAAAATGATTAACTGTAACTTCTTGAGCTGCAGGTATATGACATGTTATTTTTTTCTGCTGCACTGTTGGCTCATCAGTATAATATCACATGTATGAGTCCTGAATGGAAACAAAATGTAGCTAGCATGAGGTAAACTGGTCACAGTATATATTATTAACTATCTAGGACATTATTCAAAAGTAATTCAAAAGAGAAATGCATCATTTTTAGGAGGACTAGGCCCCTCATGGACCCCGTGATCATCAGAGGTGACTGCGTGCAGAGGGTGCAGACCTATAAATACCTGGGAGTGCAGCTGGATGAGAAATTGGACTGGACTGCTAATACTGATGCTTTGTGCAAGAGAGGACAGAATTGACTCTACTTCCTTAGAAAGATGGTGTTCTTCAACATCTGCAATAAGATGCTGCAGATGTTCTATCAGGCGGTTTGGGTGAGCGCCCTCTTGTATGCGGTGGTTTGCTGAGGAGGCAGCATAAAGAAGAGGGACACCTCATGCCTGGAAAAACTGGTGAGGAAGGCAGGCTCTATTGTAGGCATGGAGCTGAACAGTTTGATATCCGTGGCAGAGCGACGGGCGCTGAGCAGGCTCCTGTCAATCATGGAGAATCCACTGAACAGGATCATCTCCAGGCAGAGGAGCAGCTTCAGAGACAGACTGCTGTCACCGTCCTGCTCCACTGACAGACTGAGGAGATCGCTCCTCTCCACACTATGTGACTCTTCAATTCCACCCAGGGGGGTAAACGTTAACATTATACAAAGTTATTGTCTGTCTGTTATACCTTCATTGTTATCACTCTTTAATTTAATATTAATATACATCAGTATGCTGCTGCTGGAGTATGTGAATTTCCCCTTGGGATTAATAAAGTATCTATCTATCTATCTATCTATCTATCTATCTATCTATCTATCTATCTATCTATCTATCTATCTATCTATCTATCTATCTATCTATCTATCTATCTATCTATCTATCTATCCCATCATGCACCCTTGACTCTCAGTCTTTTCATAAGACAGAAATGTGCTACTTATTACTATCACAAAGGAAATGTAGTTGTTACTGTTGTGAATACATGGAAGAATTTAAATTTAGAAGGCACACAAAATTAGTTTAAAGGGAATATTAATGGAGTTAGGCAAAACCTAAAACTATAACTTTTAATTCTGGATAGGAAAGCACAAAAATGTGACAAATTTATTAGCACTCCCCCAAATTGATTTCTGTCTAATGTCAAAACTGGTAATGTTATTATTAATGGGATTTTTTGGTATTATTAATTGATCCATTTACCCTGAACTAATGGTATATTTCAATTAAAGGCCAATAATCAAAAGAAATGTTGATACCCATTGGCATCTTAACACAATTGTTGGTGTGTAATTCATAATCCTACTCAGACCCATTAATTTTCACAAATGTCGACAAATATATTCGATTCATGAGCTTTGATCAACATACTTTAAAGTGCCCAAAACATCTACAATAAATACAAAGTGCTTCTTGGACATGTTACAAGAATTCATTGGGGTCTAAAGCTGCCTTGTTCACCTTCTTAAGATCAATATTTCTCTCAACACCTTCAAGTTCCTATGTTGTTGGGAAAGTGGCAATTCAAATCTATTATATTAACAGAAAAACTTTAAAGAGCAAATGATTGTTCATTAATTTATTTATTCAGTACATACCGATCAGCACATGCAGTAGCTGTTCTAATTCAGCATCACAACCTTTCCATTTTTACAGATGCCAGCTTTCTATTGTGTACTGAGAATGTCCACTAAGCAGAAGCAGAGAGAGAAAACAAGACCAGGAGATGAAAGATAAAATGGAGCATGCAAAACTCACAGTCAAAGGTTCAATACATTTGAAAGGCAAAGATAATTTTGGCAAAATCAAAACACCAGGGCACATTCTCAAGCCAAACTAGCATCCCTATCCCCAAAAATGTATTAGGCACACAGTTATCACAAAGGTAGGATGTCCATTCTTCTTTACTGCCATCATTTATATGTGAGCCTGATGGCACAGCGTGTCATGTGACCACAGCGTCACAAAATAGAGCCGATTGTATCACAAGAATAGTGAAAAAATTAAAATTGAAATTAAGCAAAATTAAAAAAATTAAAAGTCAAGAAACATAGCACTACCAGCAATTTTTAAGTCAGTTATCCATTACATGCATCACAAAGGGCAGACTTTTGAACCCCTAATGCCAGCCCGAATAGTGATCTCCTTGATTACATCAGAGTCAAGCATTATTTGTATATTCTGTAATCATTCTTAGTACTGCAGTCACTTCATTATTCAATAAATGGTGGAACAGATAAAACTTATTGTAACAGATCCAAGAATTATTGCACCAAATGGAGGTGAACCAGTTTTAATAGAATTGTCTATATGTTATCTGTTTGTCTCCATACTAAGAAAACTATTCAGAAAACATGAAGCAAAATTTGTGCCATGGCTGCTTGAACCATTAAACACCTGTAATCAGGCCATCCCATGGTCCTATTATATAGTCCAAAAATGCACCACCCCGACAGACACTCCACCTAATTCCCACTTATTTAATATATTGCACGTCGCTATATAGGTTCATCCTGTTGTTCACCTGTCTGTCCAATACCAGACCTGTTTTCTCTGCTGCAGGGTCACAGTGGTTGGATTCTTTCTCCACAGCATTGAGAGCAATGCATGAACCAGTTCTAGACAGAGCAGAATCTCATCTTCTTATGTACCGTGATTACTGTGTCATGACAAATTAACAATGAATACTAATTTTAACTATCTTTAAGTATAAGAATCAAAGAAACACCAGAGTCTGAAATAGATGTGTTGGCTACTTGTTCATATTTTTTCAGGCATGATAACTGTTGGTAGATTGCAGAAAGAATTATTAAGCTGCTCGGTTGGGATCCCCTCTCTCACTCGGATAATGATGAACAGCATTACTTTGTACATGGAAAGGATCAGAGAGAACCTAACAATATCAACACATTTGCAGTCCACTTTAATGGGTGTTCTACTATGATGGGAATGCTGCTGTATCCGTAGTGCTCACAGAGTGAGTCAATCAGACACAATAAAAGCTCCCACTGGGCTCTGATTCAAGCCAAGTCGTTAACCACTCACACAAGACACTCGGTGACTCCCTGAAGAACTAACAGAGAATCAAAGCTTAGCTGTCTGTTCATTAATAGCTTTACACCACCTCAACAGTTTGTACAGGCTCTGTCAAAGAATACCTCTAAGCTTCCACCCAGCAATAACCAACTGAATTTTTCATCATACTGATATTCGGCAAATATTACTTTAATGGATATTATTCTACATCTTGTGGTCCCCGGCCGGGACGCCCAGGAGGACGTGAGGAGGGCTTGTGCCTCCTCCAGACCGCGAGGGGGCGTCCGTCCTGGTTCTGTTGGGAGCCACGGGTCGAGGGCATGGAAGCCCTACCCTGTAGGGGCCCGTGGCCACCGCCAGGCGGCTCCCCGATGCCGGTTCAGCCCGTGTGGCCCTCGGCCAGGACGCCTTAGAGGACCGGAGGAGGGCGTGTGCCTCCTCCAGACCGAGTGGGGGCGTCCGTCCTGGTTAGACAGGGGCCTGGGTACAGGGCTTGGAAGCCCAGCCCTGTAGGGACCCGTGGCCACCGCCAGGCGGCGCCCCAGTGCCTGCTTATTCCGGGAGCCCGGCACTTCCTGGTGTGGCGGAAGTCGACCGGGGAGACACGGACGGCTTCCGGGTGCGCAGCCGGCACTTCCGCCACACAGGGTGTGGCCACCGTTAAGTGCCGGAAGCAGCTGGAGCCCATCCGGCCCCCATAAAAGGGGCCGCCTCCCTCCAGTCATTGGTGGAAGTCGGGAGGCAGAAAGACTGAACTGGAGAGAGAGGACGGGAGGTGGCCAGGAAGGCAAAAAGACTGTGGGCCCTGGACATTGGGGGAATCAGTGCAAGAGGCACTGGGGTTTGTGAGTGTGCACTGGACTTTTATATTTGTATATAGTGTAAATAAACAGTGTGATGGGTGACAAATTGATGTCCGTCTGTCTGTGCCGGGGCCAGCGTTCACAAGCTCTATTAAACTGTTCCATCCATTGTTTAATTTTCTATACCTTCTTTTATTATTGCTGTGTCATGGGGGGAGTGTCATGGGGAGCCTGAGCCTATTAAAGCAGCATCAAGAAAAAACTGCAACCAAACATAGATGAGACATCAAATGGCACATTGCTTTAGACCAGGCTAGTTGAAACACATCAGTCAACTTAGCTGTTTATGAGATATGAGAGGAAATCAGAGCACCCTAACAAAGAGACACTTGAAGATATGAAAACTTCTCACAGAATGTGAGGCCTAACCAGTGCTTCACCACATGGCCTTATTCAAATTGTGTATTTCCATATGTCCGTCATATAGTTCAGGTCACTGCTTCTTCTTTGACACCATAAAGTCTCTTTAAAGCACTGAAGACAGTAGATGGATGGATTGATGGAGTATGAACAAATATTACACATCTGCAAAATTTCGGCATAAATAAAATATTGTACTGAGTTTTCATTTTAAACAGGCCGAATGAATGCTTGATTTTGTGATATATTTAATGACAAGCCGTTCCCCGCAGCTCCGCCCGCATAGTTGCTAATCAATAACCAAAAAGGTATTGTTAACTAAGCGGAGGCAAGTTACACTCCAAAACGCACAGGTAGACCAACTCCCCATTCCTGATGTCACGGGTTCTCCTCCCCTCGGTCTGCAGCCTCTGTCTTAGATTAGTGCAAATATATCGTTCCCTCAAGTGGAATACGATTCTTAGCGCGATGAGAGAAATTGCAAAATCAACCGGAATATTCAAAAAAATTCTGGAAAAGTTAAGCACTTCTCTCATTCGCTAGCTAAGCAGATGTAAGAAATGCCTCGAGGCTGGTGCCTGTAATGTCTCTCTCAGATTTGTGCAAATAAATCGGTACCGCAAGGGAACTATGATACTTAACACGATGAGAGGGGTCACAAAATCAGCTGGAATGTTCAAGCAAATCATAGAAAAACACCCGATCTAAATCCGTTAAGTAGTTCTCTCATTTGCTAGCTAAGCGGAGGTAAGATACGCCACGAGGCTGGTGCATGAGTGAGGAGGGACCCACCCTCCTCCCCTCGGCCTGTTACATCTCTCTCAGATTCACGCAAATAAATTGGTACGGCAAGCGAACTGTAATACTTAGCGCGATGAGAGAGGTCACAAAGTCAACCGGAATGTTCAAGCAAATCATAGAAAAACACCCGATCTAAATCCGTTAAGTAGTTCTCTTGTGAAAAGCGGACAGACATACAGACAGACGTTGGATTTTATATATATAGAGATTTCTTGACTAGGTGGAAGCTAAAAGAAGTACAAATTGAGCTTTCCTAGTGTAATACTAGGGACATTCAAATAATTCTCCCATTATGAAATGTTTGAAGTTTGAACTATAAATGCAAATGAAGCAAAACTGAACAGAAAAATATTTCACTTTTGATGCGGTGTGTTGTTTCAAACTAAATACCCATTGCACTATACATGTAATGTCTACTGCTGCCTTCAGTTACAATTTGAGATAGAAACCAAATGAAGTAGTCAATCGTTTGCCCTTTCATCATCTGTCACCCAAATTGACAGCACATAGCCAAACTATTGGCGTGGAGAGTCTAGTTCTGCTTTGCTGCTCTCTGTGTGACCTCCCATGCTTGTCAGCCTGCAGACAAGAAGGTTAAGACAAAACTGACCTTTATAATTTGACTTATTTGATTAGCCTGGAAGCTGAAAATAATGATTTGCCACTTGCCACTGGCTTGCGGGAAATGATATGGTGATCATAGTCATTAAGGTGATCTTGTTGTCCTAGTCCTAGTAATGATGCTTCGGCTACAGATCTTGCTTTACACAAATGACTCCCCTGTGAGACCCTTCTGCAAGTTGCTAAACATTCTCAATGCACTAAATGTACAAGTTAAGTAAAATATGAAACTGTGAGCCTTCTTTGATATGACTGTGGACTGGTTAATGTGATTCATTTTGTCACTGCTAACAAGACAAAAGATGATAAGGAGCGGTTGATGTGAGCTTTAGGAAAATGGTGCATTTCAGGAAATGATAATATAAGGAGTAGTTTACTTCTGCTTTTTGGATAAAGGTGTCGATCATGAAGTGACAGCATAATGAAAAGTTAGGCTTCCACTATAGAGATTAAAGTGTCTCTCACAAAGTAACAACACAAGGAGAAGTCGACTTCTACTACAGTAAAAGGGTAATGATGCCTCTTAGGAAATGATGATATTAGGAGTAGCTGACCTCTACGTCTGACATCTATATTAGGTGTGTGTCTCATGAAATGGTGGTAAAAATTGTTGTTTATGTTCACTTTAATGATTTCTTAAGAAATTAATATATAGGCTCTAGCTGACATCCACTTAACAGATAACTGAGTAAATCAGGAAATCACGAGCTAAAGACGTGCTGGCATCTGCTTTTGGGAAAATAGTGCATTTTATGAAGTAGATTATGTCTTCTTAACAGATAATGGCATACCTCAGGAAATGACAATGTTAGGTGTAGTAGTCAACTCCTTTGGGAATAATGTATATATCATGAAATGAATGGTGAGAAGAGTAGGCAACTTCTGATTTGCAGACAGTGGTGTACCTCAGGAATTGATGATGTAAAGTGTAAATGAAATCTGCGTTAGAAGTAATGGCTTATCCCATGAACTGACAGTGAGGGGAGAAAGCAGGGTCGAAGAAAATGGTGTATCTCAGGGATTGAGAACAAAGAGTGTAGTTTATATCTTCTTCACAGATAATGACAATATAACAAGTAGTTAACATCTGATCTAGAAATAATGGTGTATATTATGAAATGACAGTATAAGAAAAAGTAGAAATCTGCTTGAGCAATAGTGATTTTTTATAAGAAATGACTGTAGCAAGTTTAGTTGGTATCAGCTTTAGAGGTATTTGCATATCTCAAGAAAAGATGATATGAATAGGAGAAATCTGCTTTACTGATAGTGTTGTAGATTATGAAATAATGAGAAAGAGAAATCTGATTTAGGGATAATGATTTTTTTAATGAACATTTTAGATGTAATTGACATCTGCTTTAGAAATATTGGCACATCTCATAAGATATTGATATAATGCTTTAGGGATAATAGTGGAGCTCCTTAATGATCATATAAAGGTTTGCTTATATTTCCCATAGAGATAACAGCATGAAGTAATTTAAAGAGTAGTATTAGTCACTTTACAGACGATGGTATTAACTCATGAAACGCCAATGTGAGAAGTAGTTAACTTGTGCTATAAGGGAAATGGCATTATTTCAGGGAATATGTGCAACAGGAACTGTTGAACTGTAATATATAGATAACTAGCAAAATACCCGCACTTCGCAGTGGAGAAGTAGTGTGTTAAAGAAATTATGAAAAAGAAAAAGAAACATTTTAAAAATAGCGTAACATGTTTGTCAATGTAATTGTTTTGTGACTGTTATGAGTGTTGCTGTCATCAAGGATTTGATTATCATTATTTCTTTCAATCAGGTTCGTATTTGGAGGATGTGTTGTGTTCAAGTTATATTCCGTTTTTGTCAACCGTTGTAAAGATAACAGGTTTCATTCATCGAAATGTTCACTACCCAAATCGGTACTCGCTAATCTAAGATGTTTAACAGGCATTACCGGTATTAAGTTGTGGATTTGCCTGCGAATATTTAGCAGCAGTGTGTCTAAGAACTTAATTTAAATTTAAGCTTTACACCTTGCTTTCCTATTGATATGTCTACAAAGGTTTGTTCAGCTTCAGAGGGTTGTTCCTTTCTTACTGCATCAATAAACAGCTCGTCTTCCTCTTTATCTGAGACATCACACACTGCATGCACAGGTTTACATTTCCCAGTCCTGCAAACTTTAGCGAAGTGATTCAATCTACCACATTTTTTACACTGTCTTCCTTTAGCTGCACATTGACTTTTTCCACCGTGTGCTTTGTTTCCGCAGTAGCTGCACTTATGAATATGCTTGTATGCGTCACCTGCTTCGTATTCTTTTGCTGCCTTCTCAATTGTGTAATGCGTTTTTCATTCAGCGCTCTTTGGAGCTCTTGCTTTTTGTGTGCGTACTGCGTTCACAGTCAGTTCACGTGAGCCGCTCGGAGTACATGCATCGAAGGTTCTCAGCTGTGCTTGTGCTATCTCGTGTGATCCTGCGATGTCCACGGCTTTATTTAATGTTAGCTCAGACCCGGCACTTAAAAGTTTCTCTCACACTTTCGCTGTGTTTGTGTCAAACACTATTCTATCCCTGACCATCTCATCTTCTTTTGCATAAGCACAGTCCTTCACCAGCAATTTTAACTCCGTTACAAAGTGATCAAAAGTCTCATTTATACCCTGCATCTTCTCATTTTAACCACAGGGAAAAAAATGATCATTTGAAAAAATCCGTAATTTAATAAACCACCAAGAAAAATAACATTGCAACAATACACGCTATGAACAGATCGCTGGAAACAGAACTGAAAACAAAATCAAGACCAATACATTCTTTAACTGCCTTCCTACCTTAATGCATCCAGCTCTGTCTCGCACTGCCTGTGTGTCTGCGTCCATCTCTCGCGCTGCCTCAGTGTGTGTGTGTGTGTCGCCCTCTCTCTCTCGTGCTCCTGTATGTGTGTGTCGCACTCTCTCTCTCTCTCTTGCTCACTGCACAGGAAATGCACAGGGAGAGACTGAACATGTATAAACCGAAAGGGAAGCTGGCTTGTTCGTATACCGAGTGTGTGGTCACAAATATTTAGGGCTGCGTCTCTATGGGCAGGCAGTCAATTACATTGGAGACATGCTGATTTCCGCAGTAGCTGCACTTATGAATATGCTAAGCACAGTCCTTCACCAGTGAATATTTACCTTATATGGGCAGGCACTCAATTATGTTGGAGGCATGATGACGCGGGACGCAACTCCGCCTCACACAGCGACTGACCTGCAGGCTATGGCCGTATACAGTATCATCTTCAGTGGATCATCTTCTTCCATATCTTCCTGTCCCTGTCACCTTGCTCTGTCACACCATCACCTGTATGTCCTCTCTCACCACACCCATAAACCTTCTCTTAGGCCTTCCTCTTTTCCTCTTACCTGGCAGCTCTATCCTTAGCATCCTTCTCCCAATATACTCAGCATCTCTCCTCTGCACATGTCCAAACCAACACAATCTCGCCTTCTTCACTTTATCTCCCAACCGTCCAACTTGAGCTGACCCTCTAATGTCCTCATTTCTAATCCTTTTCATCCTCGTCACCCCCAATGTAAATCTTAACATCTTTAACTCTGTCACCTCCAGCTCTGTCTACTGCTTTCTGGTCAGTGCCAACGTCTCCAACCCATATAACATAGCTGGTCTCACTACCGTCCTGTAGACCTTCCTTTTCACTCTTGCTGATACCCGTCTGTCACAAATTACTCTTGACACTCGTCTCCACCCATTCCACCCTGCCTGCACTCTCTTTTTCACCTCTCTTCCACAATCCCAATTACTCTGTACTGTTGATCCCAAAAAACTCATCCACCTTCGCCAACTTTACTCCCTGCCTCCTCACCATTCCACTGACCTCCCTCTTATTTACACACATGTATTCTGACTTTTTCCTACTGACCTTCATTCCTCTTTGGAATTGATGATATAAAAAAAGAAGTTGGTATTTACTTGTAGGAAAATGATATACAGTATGTCATGCAAACTACCAGGTAGGTATGATAGCACTGAACTTTCTTTAGTATACCACAAATTTGCAAATGGGCATACGAATTGAGGGGCTCTTCAGGGGAAAAATTTGGAATGGGTTTATAATTGAAGAAAACTGAAAATTTCCTAAATTTTGTTTATCATTGAAGTACCACATAACTTGTGGAGAAATGTGTATGCTACAGGTGTGTATAATAATAAAAAGAAAACTACCATGGAATTATTACCCCAAATGTAAATATTTGCACATATGAATGATAAATGATCCTTTGATCTCTCCAACAGTTTAGCATAAACATCCCTAGAAAAAGACAATTAGACACATGTAACACTAAACAAAGTAATCTATCCACTTAGAAATATTTAATTGCACAGATTAACTCATCAAAATTCATTTCCTGACTTCATGCAAAGTGGAACATAAAGATCTCAAGACTGTGATTGCATGCAGTTGGGGGTGCTGTTTAAATTGAATAGCCTCCTTCAGGATTTGCTGTGCCCTGAGGGTATCTGACCACTATCACCTTTGTAAGTGAATTATATTGTTATCAGGTAATTCATCCTGTGAGGAAAATGACTGCTATATGTTAAATGGCTGTTCATCCACCATCCAATTCATTATTTGTCTCTCTCCCAGAGGGTTAAGCAGACCTGATTAATTCGAAAAGTTATTGAAGCAGAAGTAAATGTGTCTTTAATAACCCCCACTGCCCGCTCTTCTTGTTTGCCTCAAGGGACCCGCAAAATTCCCAAAGCGATGACTTTCTGGATGGATTCACCTCCAGTGATTGATGGTAAGGTGTTCCATTGATAGAACACAGATGTGTAAAGGCTGATGGAAGCCATCAGACAATTTTACATAAATGCTAAATCTCTTGGATGCTTTTCTTACGCTTACTTTATTTTTCAATCATTAATTTCTGATTTGCATTCTAGTGTAGATTTGTTTTCTAAATGGTTAAAAACATAAGACATCCAATATAGTAAGCAATAGTATCACATTTCAATCAGCTTAACTCCAAAGTACTGTATAGGATACAAAGTAGAAACCCGATCTGCAAAAAAGGCTTTAGCCTATCAAGAGATATACAGGCATTGTCAACTGCAGTCACAAATACCGAATTTAAGTCATGGAATAACATACAGTATATGCCTCTGTTAAAAGAGGAGAAATCAGAATTCCCATAGAAAGCCTAAGTGGACACTTAGAATAGATACAATACAATACAATCCAATACAATTTATTTTTGTATAGCCCAACATCCCACAAGAAATGCTGCAATGGGCTTTAACAGGCCATGCCTCTTGACAGCTCCCTAGCCTTGAAAAAATCTGGAATAGCCTGCTAATAGGAATTCGCCAGGCTAATACAGTGGAGCACTTTAAAACACTGCTGAAAACACATTACTTTAACATGGCCTTTTTATAACTTCAATCTAAACTTAATTTAACTTAATCCTGATACTCTGTATGTTCAATTTCCTCATAATAATTACTCATGGTGGCTCTAAAATCCGTACTGACCCCTACTCTTTTTTCTGTTTCTTTTTCCAGTTTCATTGTGGTGGTGGCCTGCACCACCTCCACCTACTCAAAGCTTCATGATGCTCCAACAATGATGGATGGATTAAAAGGCAGAAGTCTACGTGACCATCATCATCAAGCCCTTCCGTGAGAACCCTAAATCCAAAGAGGACTGTTTCATTTATGTTAGGTAGAATGCCCAGAGGGGACTGGGCGGTCTCATGGTCTGGAATCCCTGCAGATTTCATTTTTTTCTCCAGCCGTCTGGAGTTTTTTTTTTGTTTTTTCTGTCCCCCCTGGCCATTGGACCTTACTCTTATTCGATGTTAATTAATGTTGATTTATTTTGTTTTCTTATTGTGTCTTTTATTTTTCTATTCTTTATTATGTAAAGCACTTTGAGCTACTGTTTGTATGAAAATGTGTTATATAAATAAATGTTGTTGTTGTTGTTGTTGTTGACTCTCTAAAGAGATGCAGATTTCATATACGCAGTGACAGGACCAACACCACCACTATGTCACCAGGCCACCATTTGTAATAGATAAAGCACAATATATACAATAACTTTATTTTCAAATTCTGTATCTGTTATTTTACCTATTTTTTATCTCAGAAACATTTTGCTCAGATTATTTTCATCCCCCTTTCAACAGATTTTAATTAGAAGAACAAAAAAAGCTTCCCAATGTTAAAAGAAGTTACTGTATGTAATTCTTCTTGTATGGTCACTTTTACTTCAGTTTATTTCAGCTGTGTTATGACTTCTTATTCAGATTAGAATCTTGGTACTCCCATGCACAGGTTACAGTCCTAAATGAGCAGGGGAATATATAAAGAAAATGTATTATTATGTGTTTTTCTTCTTCATCTTTCAGCTGTTCCCGTTAGGGGTTGCCACAGCAGTTCATCTTTTTCCATATCTTTCTGTCCTCTGCATCTCGTTTGGTTACACCCATCGCCTGCATGTCTTCTCTTACCACATCCATAAACCTCTTTATGCTGCTTATTCTGACATCTTCTGAAATGTTCTTTGTAATGTTTAATGTTACAGGGCCGTACTTAGGTATAGGCAAAGTAGGCGACTGTCTAGGGCCCACATTGCCAAAGGGCCCTGCCCGGCCTTTTTTTTTTAGCCGTAACCAAATACAACTTACAGGTCCATATTTCAGAAGTGCAACCTTTATCAGTATGGTTACATATGAGCAGAGAGGAAACAGCGATGACAGGCAGCATCGACGGTGATGGTGGGGCCTGGGGTAGTGGGCGGGGCCCCAGTAGGAGGGCAGATCATGCTCGTCGTCTGCCAGGGTGTCTTAGCAACAGATCGATCAAACTATAAATAGCAGAAGCTGAGAGGATAAAACCAATCGACAAAGCGGTATAACTGTGGGTGGTTTGCTCCGTCCGTCTGCTTTGCTATAATTATAACTTACTTATAAATTATTCTGAAAATGATAAGCTATACATCAATAATTATTACTCATTTATATGGATAAAATAATTACTATGAATTCATACGGATAAAATAATTATCATACATTCATACGGATAGAAACAGCAGGGCCAAAACAGGTAACTTTGCCCAGGGCCCCCAAAAACCTAAGAATGGCCCTGAATGTTGCGTTGTGTTTGTGGTATTAATGAAGGCACTCATATTTTATGTAAATTTGTGAGATTCGATTATTTTAATTTTGGGACTGTATGTTCGTTGACCTTTTGTACTTTACTATTATAAATAATTTAAACTAATAATAATATATAATTTTGTTTAATTTTTTTTTGTAACGTTTCTTAATGATAATATAAACTGAGTATTTAGCATGGAGAATAATAGTCCTTTGATAATCCTTTATCAAAAGGTTTTTATCCACATTTATCTCTTTTCTGTATCTTTCAACTCACCTGCTCACTCCATCATTTAGTCTTGTCCTTTGACATTTTCTAATCATCAATTTCATTTTTCAGTCATTCAAAAATTATTATGTTGCTTTAATCTGACCTAGTACATTTTAGCATTAAGACCTCTACAGTACATATCTTTAAATAACAATATTATAAGAAAAAAGAACATATAAATAGAAGTTAACTGTAAAAGAAAAAATGTAAATAGGAGCAGTTGACTGGTAAGGAATACAGATGGGCTATAAAATACCATATTAAAAATATTCATTTCACAGCCACTTTGATTAATTTTCAAAAAAGATTGAAAAATCTATTTTAGAATGTACCAATGTTGATGATGGTATTCCAGCTCTGGTTCAAGAATTACAGCTCTTTTTGCCATATTTTAAAAATTAGACACACATCTCAAAATGCAGGCAAAAAGAATTATAATGCATTCCCCATATTGTAATGATTCCCTGCAAAATATGCATCATCTATCCTGTAAAAGATTTTTGAGCACAATGTCTATTATGAATCTGTCCATTCTCACTGGACTAAATTATTGACCAAATATTTTGATAAGAATGTTTGTTTCTGCATCACTCAACACCATAACTCTAGCAATTTCAGTCATTTTGTGGAGATGGGAAGTCTGCAAAAAGACTTTGCAAAGTGTCGATACATAATATTAAGAGCAAAATGAAGATTTTTTTTTGGAGTCACATGGCAATGGAACTGAACAACTGAAACCACAAAATTAAGTGAAGACCCTCACAAGTATAAAAAACCACCAGCCACTTGTTTGCAATCTTTACAATAAGCTACTCTATTTGACTGTTATATTCTTTGCATCTTACACTATTTTGCTCATTATTCTTTCTTTTCAAGCCATCTTTTGCGACACTATAGGCCTAATGTTGTATTAGCTTTGGTTAAAGTTTTGTTGTGAGTAATTATTATGCTGCTATTTTAAATGTTATCCTTCGCTTTTTGTTTCAATAAAGTAACGATTAAAGCTTCTGTTTGTTTAGATAGATAGATAGATAGATAGATAGATAGATAGATAGATAGATAGATAGATAGATAGATACTTTATTAATCCCAAGGGGAAATTCACAAATTAAAAAAAAAATCACAATTTTAACAAAATACACAATTTTAACAGTGTCTTTCATCTTTGCCACAAACCACTCCATAAGGCTCTCCAGGGCAATGCCAACTAGCTAGAATGCATGTCTTTGGACAGTGAAACAAAGATCAAAGTCCAGCACTGGTCATGCACATGGACATTCAGATAGGGCCACCAGTATTTTTATCGACCCTCTCCTGTAGCAGTTTTCTCCATTTCTAAGTTTTAAGGCCATCAACGCTTTTGGCAGTGTCGGGGAACAATAGGAAATAACCCTGGTCAGGAAGCCAGTTCCTTTCTGGGCATGTTGTCAATACCTGTAACAACATATTTTTGGGCTATGGAAGCACACTGTTTTCCCTGTGAAAATATACATGAACAAGCAAAGTCTACACTGAAGACACACCAGTCCGTTTTCTAACTGGGATACAAGGGTTATAGAGCAACACATGCTAAGCCAATGGCCTGGTAGAATTTACAAAAGGTTCAACTCTTACTTCAAATGACTTAAACTTGTACTTAAAGCATGTTCTGTGTTTACCGTATTTATATTGTCTTCTGGTTTAAACATACTTTTTTTGTAAAAGTGTCCTGGTCTCTGGGCTTTTAAATGAAATTGAGCTCTATAAAAATAAATTGTACTGAAAGGAACAACATATGCACACATTATTACTCTTAATATGAAAAAGTACACAATGAGGATCTGTGTATTTTTTGTTATGGAAGCTTTGAAATCACTTAGTACTGTTACATTTTGTCAAAGCAGGTACAGAACCATTAGCTCTGCATCCCATCAGAATGCAAATACAATCACTAAGGCAATAATAATACATTTACATGACAATCAGAAAAAAAGAAAAAGACAAAGAATCGTCCAATCATCCCTCCATTCATTTTTTTGATTCTGATTATTCCCATCCAGCTTCATATGGAACCAATGCTGACTTTAGTCTCACAGGGTAGAAGACCTCAACCAACTATGGATGGGATGGGAACCCATTAGAGGGCAATGAATGAAGAGAAAGTTGACTTTATAAAGCAAAGAGCAGCACCTGAAGCTGTGCAGTGGAGAGCATCCGAGTGCATCCCAGGACTTTAGGATATATCACACTCTGACAGACTCAAAGAATTAAACCTTAATGGCAGGCCCGCATCTGCGGGGGTGGGGGCAACCATGACACTTGTCAGGGGCCTGAGCTAGATAGGGGCCCGTCCTTTAAGTGGCCTTTTAAAATATATGCACATATTTGAAACACGAAAGGGGCCCGAAATCTGGCAGGCAGCTAGGTGCGGGCCTGTGTATGGCAGAGGAGACTAGAAGGGGACCTAACCCAGTTCCTCAAAATATTCCAAGGCAATGAGTAATGGTCTCTTCTCATTTGTGACATTACTTATGTTCCATGTTATAAGAGGCCAGCAGAATGATTTCAGCTTAAGTATGAATCAGTCATTAAAGGACACCAGTGGACAGTTAGGAGAAGTGCATCTAAGACAGAAGCCAGGAAGCACTTCTTTACCCAAAGGGTTGTGGGAATCTGGAGCGAACTACCAAGACATGGAGTTGAAGTAGAAATCTTGACAGCCTAGAAGACGTATCTGGATGAAATATTGGAACAGTCTGTCTATTAGCTAAATAAATAAGTTTGTTAGACTAAATGGTCTCCTTTCATTTCTCACATTTCTTATTTGCTACGTTATAACAGGCCAATGTATGACGAAAGAAACATTTTTATTATCAGGTCAGCTTATGGTGAAGATGTAAAGCCTAGATTATGCAGATTTTAGTTAATTCAAATTGCTGCTTCAAGGATTATTACAAGAACTAGAAAGTATGAACACATAACTCCAGTTGTGAAGTCTCTACAACCGCTTCCAGTTATGCTTAGGGCTGATTTCAAAGTCCTCTGTCTTGCACATAAAGCCTGAAATGGCCAAGGCCCCGCTTAGTTACCTGCTGGTCTGCTAAAGTTTCCAAGGATTAACAAAATAACAGAGGGAGGTCGCACTTTTAGTTAAAGGGCCCCAAGGCTGTGGCTCAATCTGCTTGCATATATAAGAAACAATCCTTTGGGTTCATCTTTTAAATATAACTTCCTTAGTCTACCTCACCCTGGATAGAGCTGCTGATTAGCTGTACATACTGCATCTCTGTTTGTTAGTCATTTGTATGAAATATGATTAATACAATAATTTTGAACTATTAATAACCCCCTCTATGTTGTTTCTCTTCTTAGCACAGACTTTACTGTAGGATGCCTAGGGGGTTGAGGGGTGTCCAGCTGGCTGAGGTCCGAGACTTTGTCTGACTTTATCATTTGACTTTGTGTTATAACTGACTGTGGACCCCCAGGAGTTTATTTTCTCCAGGTATGCTACTAACTGGAATTTTATTTATTTATTTTTTTTGCTTTCCTCAGTTGTCAACAGGCCACAATTCAACAATAATGTTAACAGACAGATATTGTTAGGTTCAATTTCTGTTAATCAGTGAATTCACTCAAGCTCCATATGCGCAAAGCATACAATTATACAACTCAAAATTATATATCGAGCACATCTGTCTCGACTAAAACTCTCCAAAATGTTTCCAGGGCATGATCCAACCTGCGAACGTTGCAACCAAGCCCCAGCCTCACTAGGTCACATGTTCTGGGCCTGCACCAAATTAGCATTATTCTGGACAAACATTTTGAATTACCTTTCAGACAGCCTTGGACTCACAATCCCTCCTAACCCATTAACAGCTGTGTTTGGGGTTCTTCCAGAGGGTCTTAAAGTGGAGAAAGACAAACAAATTGTGATTGCATTCACTACACTGTTGGCACGCGGACTTATTCTGATAAACTGGAAGAATCCAAACTCTCCTCTTTTAAGTCAGTGGGAAACTGATGTGTAATATTATTTAAAATTGGAAAAAATCAAATACTCAGTTAGAGGATCTGTGCAGACTTTTTTCAAAACATGGCAGGATCTAATCAGTAATATTTTGAAATTAGTTTATAAAGCACAGAGAATTTGTTGATTTAGGCATTTTTACAAGCCTTAAATTTTACACCGTTTGGCTTGCTCTCTCTCTCAAGGGTGGGGATCGATCTGTTCTTAGCATAATTCTTTTTTTTTGTAAAAACTTGATTGCTATGTATTGATTGTAATAAAATTAATAAAAAAAAAAAACAAAAAAAAAACAATTTCTGTTAATCAGTTTGGAACTATTTATTCTTCCCGTATTTTAAAACAGATCTGTGTCTTTATGTGTATTCATTAGGTAATTGGTCATTTGCAAAGTTTGTAACTGCATTTACCTGTGAACTTGTTACAGCACTGTGAGCCTGAACTCAGTGACGAGGACTATAAAAAATAAACTGAAATGAGCTAAATTGAATAGTGATGACAAATGGGTTATTTCTAATATGAGATCACATCAAACATATTTTGTCACAAATGTAATTTTTGTGTTCTAAAATATTCAAGAAGTTATTTCATTAGTCTTATTAATAATGACTCGCTAGATGTTAATGTATATCCATCTTCGAATGAGTGCCTTTGTGAAAGTGTCTGCATTAAAAGTGTTGTTAAACGCGAGGACCAAGTTAACAGAATGACCTCTTAGTTACAAGTAGTGAAAAATATATTTCAGCATTTGAATTCCTATTGGAATAAGATAAAGAAAAAAAGGTAAACCCAAAGGAAAAAAATTCTGATTAAACTACAGTATCGAACAAGGAACAACCCCCAACTGTCCTTAAAGGGCACTTTACTGATGGCCCATGACACTTACGTACTTTTTACAAAAAGATTCCACTGCAATTTACTTCAGAACACGTTAAAAGAAAAATGGAAAGCTAACATGTCGGCCCAAAAAAGCAGTCAAATTTGCAATAATTAGAAGCTGTAAAGTCTGTGATACTCGGTAATTGCCTCAGTTTGCCTGCACTGTAGCTGCACATTAATTACTAACGCGCAGCCTCCCAAAGGAGCCCTGTAGGGAAATGGCTTTGGTTTTATCATGGCTGAAATCTGAGGGGTGTAAGGAAGGATAATTGGCTGGCGCTCCCTCTGCTATCACTGCCAGGAGCTGTCAAAAATGTGACATAAAATCATGTCAGAAGCAATTCTGCAAAGCACATATTCAGTGAGGAGTCAAGCGAGATCTATAGTGTGTTGTAACTGTTTAGTCAATGAACCATTATTCAAGGCAAATGAAGCCATGTTAACCCTTTAAAATACTCCTAAATTAAATGCAGAACAGCGGCAGCTCATTTAATTTATCTTCTTGATTTCTGCACTGTAAAATAAGGTCCAGTAATGAAATAAGGTAATACATATGATTTGAATCATAGTTTATGCCATACATATTTACAAGACAGTTTATTTTTTTTATTTCTAGTCTGTGACGGTTGCTGGTACTGAATGGAACAAACCCTCTGAAAGTGTTTATATCCTTTGTGATTTTATTAGAATAAACAAACCTACTAAGATCTAAAGGAAGGGTCGTACAGATGACCTTTTAAAACTAACATGCTTGGAGGATCAGAACTCAGAAATACTGATGGTACACTGTCGCTTAGCTCTTCAGCTTCCTCTCTGAAATTTCTTTTCTACATCTCAATCAAATCGTATTATGTAATACCAGTATAATGTGCAGTGAATACACTTGACTTGAGCGTTCCTAGTTTTCATCCTCTTTCTCTGTATGTTCAGCAGAAGTTGATGTGCTTGCTGCTTCCTGAGCAGCTCTTCTTTTCTCCACCCTAGTGGCCCGCTTACTTTCTTCTTTCGTCAACATCTTTTTGCATTAAAACTGATTAAGTCAGTGTTTGTGTTGCAATTACTAACTGCATTTTCCTTAATTTTTAACTTAAGCTGGCACTTAAGTCTTCGATCTGCCTCAAGAATGATTTAAGATATGGAGAGGTAGAAGAAGTGACAGCGAAGGTTGTAGAGATGAGACCGGTGCCCGTACGCATGTGCAGCATGGCGCCCTGCTGACCGCCGCCCAGAGTTGATTCTACAATAAAAATAAAAAGAGGAATAACCTTGGAGGTCAATCATTACCCCAAAAGCGGATAATAGACATCACGTAGTATATGTGTACCAAATATCAGGTCAATAGTTCAAATGGTTTGCAAGCTACAGGTAAGTTAAAATCCTGGACAGACAAACGAACAGCCACGGTAGCGTATTATATATAAAGAACATCTACTGTTGAATTCTGCTCTGTACTTGTAATATTTCTATTGCACTATTTTATTGTATTGAGGATTACTTGTGTTCTGTTCTGTGTATTGTATTGCATTTACCGCCATTTTTTATTTGACACCCACTGCACGCCCGACCTTCCTGGAAAGGGGTCTCTTTTTGAACTGCCTTTCCCAAAGTTTCTTCCATTTTTTCCCTACTAGGGTTTTTTTGGGAGTTTTTCTTTGTCTTCTTAGAGTGTCAAGGCTGCCTGGCTGTCAAAAGGCAGGGCCTGTTAAAGCCCATCGAGGCACTTCTAGTGTGATTTTGGGCTATACAAAAATAAATTGTATTGTTTTGTACAGTACATTTGGAGATTAAGTTCGCTGGATCTCATTGTCTCATTTTAACTGCATTCTAATACCCGGAAAATTTTTCAAACTCTCTGTCTTAGCTATGCCTCTTTACATAAGAATTTCTGATGGCTATAAGTATCATTGTATTGTATGTATCATGTTTTTAATTGGCTTAATTTTTAATTTACAAACGTGCTCACTCTTAAGGCAACTGTTTTAAAAGAAAAGCTACTGAATAATTATGAATATATTTATACAATCACTAGGAGGTTAGCCCCCTGCTTGCTTCACTCGCCAACCCCCCGGCCTGCGCTACACGCCAGCTACTTCGCGTCTGTGCTGCTCGCGTTGTGAAGAGGGGGGCTGAACGCACCCCAAGGACAGGTGGTCTCTCTTCCAAAACCCCCTCTTAAACGGTGATACAATGGGAAACAAATACAGTTTATTTTTTACCTCCTCTTTGCTCAATCAGCTGCTGGCTTGCTGCTGCCGTGCTGCGTGATCTGCATCTTGCGCGGCACTTCAAACATTTAAAAGCCTGTACAGCAGCTGACTTACTCTTTGTCTTTTATTTCCGGTGCCAGGCATGGTTACATTTTTTGACACAAAGTCTCGTCTCATGGGACACGAGTTCTTGATATTTTTTAGTTTATAATTTAAAAACGGAATAAGAATCTGAAAATCTAACAACATCACATTAAAGTTCGATAAATTCTGAAAAGAATGATAAAATAAGCCCGATTTGAAGCGTCACAAAAAAAGTGACATAAAAACGTCACATAAAATCGTTGCACAAAATCATTGCACTTTTAGGCATAGGATTTTATATATAGAGAGTAGATAAGCACCTCATCTATTAATTTAGAGACTTTGTTTTGGTACTCATTTAAGAAGTAATCATTTGCTCAAACCAACGATTGGCTCAGTTTCTGCATATAATCCTGTATTAATCAACACAAGGAATAGTGTAAAGTAAGATGAAATTTCTTAACAGACTAAGCCCATATTTACTACTTCATTATCATTTTTTAAATATTAATTTATGGGGGATATGCTTTACACATCCTTTTAAAAATGATCATACACTTACAAACTGAACCCAAACTGAGGTTACCTCCAACTTCAATACACAATCCTATACCATTAATATAAACAAGGAACATTTACGGCATGCACACGTTTATGATGATGTGAAAACAGTTATTTCAATGTAATGCTTGTCTTTTATTCACTGAAGTTAAATACATTACAGCATATAAAAGCAGTGCCAGGTGGCAGGAGATAACGCCAACCCAAAATTAGACTTCAGTTCTCCAAAGAACACTTAAAAAGACATAACATTTAAAGAGCACAAATAAATTTGTAATTATTACAAAGCAATTGTATAGCCTGTCCCCTGTAGACTGTAGTCTTGCCAGTGCCGAGGGCTGCTCATTTAACATTGGGTGTGAAGTTTAATTATAGACTCAATGCCCCTCACGTCCTCACCACGTAATGCGAAGCCATAAAGTTATCGTGTGATGGCATAACACTTACACCAGAGAAGACAAAAAGGACAATAAGTATACATTTACTTTTACTGTCCACTTTAAGCTAAGAAATGCTTTCAGTGACTCTCCATATAATTATAAATCCAGATCTGCAGGTTCAGGTTTAGTTTTATACACTGCTAATAAAAGAAAAAAAAAAAGATTATCCTTTTGCATCTAATTAAAAAATGTTTGGTCTAAATAGACAAATAAATGATTAAACTTGCTTCACCCTATTAAGGATCACAGGTTGCCAGAGAGTACCTACAGCTCACCTCTTGGTGGAAGATAGGAAACAACACAGTGACAGTGAATGCCATTGCTGGACACACAACAAAACACTCATACAGGGTCAATGGATGACGTCACTTCCGGTAGAAAAGACATCACTTCTGGTTCTGGCGCCAGTGATGATGTCACTTCCGGTACAGAAGACGTCACCTCCGGTTACAGTCCAGAAGATGTCATTTCCGGTCCCGGGCTTTAAAGCCGCCATCGTTTCCTATTACATTCAGTTCTGTTTTGGACTCGAACCTGTGATCATCTCAATCTATTTAAACCCATTTGCGGCCAAGGCACAATATACGGGTGGCTGCCCCAAACCTTTTTATGTCTATGGTCTGCTTTTGTGACAACTTGATCCTCGCTTGGTCACTGTACAGAGTTTCCATGTTCACCCAGTGCTTTCACACATTCTCCAAAGACATACATAACTTGGCTGGAGACCCTAAATTGGCCCTGAGTTATATGCAATATATATGACGCGTTATATTCCAAATCGTAACCTTAGATCTTCAAATGAGTGTCTCCTTATAATTCCAAAAGCTAAACTTAAAAGAAGTGGTGAGGCGGCCTTCTGCTGTTATGCACCCAAAATCTGGAATAGCCTGCCAATAGGAATTCGCCAGGCAAATACAGTAGAGCACTTTAAAACACTGCTGAAAACACATTACTTTAACATGGCCTTCTCATAACTTCACTTTAACTTAATACTGATACTCTGTATGTTCAATTCTTCATAATAATTATTCACAGTGGCTCCAAAATCCATACTGACCCCAACTCTCTCTTCTGTTTCTTTTTCCGGTTTCTTTGTGGTGGCGGCCTGCGCCACCACCACCTACTCAAAGCATCATGATGCACCAACATTGATGGACTGAAAGCCAGAAGTCTACGTGACCATCATCATCAGGTCCTTCCATGAAAACCCTAAATACAAAGAGGACTGTTTGACTAATGTTAGGTAGATTGCCCAGAGGGGACTGGGCGGTCTCTTGGTCTGGAACCCCTACAGATTTTATTTTTTTTCTCCAGCCTTTGGAGTTTTTTTGTTTTTTCTGTCCACCCTGGCCATCGGACCTTACTCTTATTCTATGTTAATTAATGTTGACTTATGTTTATCTTTTATTGTGTCTTCTATTTCTCTATTCATTTTGTAAAGCACTTTGAGCTACATTTTCTTGTATGAATATGTGCTATATAAATAAATGTTGATTGATTGATTGATTGAAAACAAAACATATACAAACATATACTGAGTGATGTTATGTGGTTACGTCTGTCCAGTGATAGATTGGTATCCTGTTCAAGGTGTGTACCTTCACTGTGTCTACTGTTACTGAGATCAAATTTAAATATGATTCAAAATAGGTAGTAGTCCAATGCAGATACAGCTTTCCATCATATGCTTTTTTGAAGTTCTAAGGAAGCAATTTATTGTTTAATTGTAAAAAGATAATACACAGAAATTACAGTCATGATGATAAATGAGAAAGTGGCTTCTTAACTCTTATAGAAATTGTGATAAACTGCAAAGATGACGGATGCATTAAGGCCTTACTTACTTACAGATGAAGCCCGTGAAGGAGAGCTATGTTTGAGTTTCTTACAGTTAAGTGTAAGTGTGACATAAGATGATTTGGAAGCCTAAAGTCGAGGTCGATTGCAAGCATGGCACATCTTAATCCAAATAAACATTCTTACAAGCTCCAAATCTACCAGTACTCTATTGAGGTGTGGATCCAGGTTACAAGTTCTAAGGAAAATCACACAACCAGCAGGAACTGTGACACCTCTCTGGATGTGAAGTGGTCTTTGTACTTGAAGGCAGTGTTTCTCTGCCTCAATGCTGGATGTCTTTGTAGCTGCAGGTTTTCATTACATAATAAAAGCCTTACTCTAAACTAGACTGCAGATAGCATAGAGGTTAGCACTTCTGCCTTACAGCTCTGGGAAACTAAGTTTGAAGGCTAGCTATTTTTTATGCTGAGTTTGCAATGATTCCTGCACTCTTACACTGGGATTTTTCGGTGCGCTGTAATTCTCTTTTGGAACTCCAACAGCATACCAGCCAAGCTAACCTGAGATTCTGAACTGAAGAACGAACTGAACTGGCAATAACACTCCATACAGAGTAGAGTCCTGCTGTATGCCTTCTTATAATTTGATAGGCTAACCCTCCATAACCCAGTAATTATTGTAGGGTGGATGAATGGATCAGTAATCAAGGGTGCCCTGTGGTGGTCCTTGACCCTGATGTGACTGTTTGAGCACCCAATGACCATGAGTATGGGATTTCATACAATGGCCAGTTACTGATTAAGTATTTCCACCCCTCATTTCTACTATTATTATGTTAGGGTTTGTCTACTTTTTAAAGCAGTTTATGGCGTATTTGTGCCTCAAAGTTAAGAGACCTGGGTTCCCTTGTCAGGTCCTCCCTGCGTGGAGTTTGCATGTTCTCCCCGTGTCTGTGTGGGTTTCCTCTGGGTGCTCTAGTTTCCTCCCATAGTCCAAAGACATGCAGGTTAGGTGCATTGGCGATTCTAAATTGTCCTTAGTGTGTGCTTGGTAAGTATGTGTGTGTGCGCGCCCTGCGGTCGGCTGGCGCCCTACCCGGGGTTTGTTTCCTGCTTTGCGCCCTGTGTTGGCTGGGATTGGCTCCAGCAGACTCCTAACTTGTAGTTAGGATATAGCGGGTTGGATAATGGATGGATGGATGATGTATTTGTGAGTGCTTTATACAAAAAGGTGATTTTTTTAATCTTGCTTGTTACAGACCTTGGAACATCTTCTTTTCTCCTTGTACTTGCTGCCACTTGGCGCTATTTTCTGGAAACACGGTATTTCCTTTCATCTTTATGCAGACAGCTATCAGGTTTATTTCCCTCTGAAGCACCCTGGCCCATGTTCTACCCAGCCCCTGCTTGGTTGTCTTATTGACATAAAGAGTTGGATGGCATTACATTTTCTACATTTTAATGAAAACAAGACAGAAGTCATGCTATTTAGACCCAACGGCACCAGCGGGACCCTCTGCATTGACCTTGCCACTGTGACTCAAATTTAGGAGTGAAAATGGATTCCACTTCAAAACTTGATAGCCATGTGAACGCAGAGGTAAAATCTTGCTTTTTCCAGTTAAGGCGGCTATCAAAAATCAAGCCTGTTTTGTCTAAACGCATCCTTGAAACAGTGATCCATGCTTTTATAACATCTCGTCTAGATTACTGCAATGCACTTCTTTTTGGAATTAGCCAGGTATCCATTGCTCACCTACAGCTGGTGCAAAATGCCGCTGCTCGATTTTTTAACTGGCACAAAAAAGCATGAGCATGTTACCCCAATTTTGGCTTCCCTTCACTGGCTTCCAGTTCGTTTTCGAATCCATTTTAAGATCCTTGTATTTGTTTTTAAATCCTTTAATGGTTGTGCCCCATTTTATTTGTTGGAACTGCTGCACCGTTATGTACCGTCTCACTCTCTCAGGTCAGCAGGCCTGATGCTTTTACTTGTTCCTAAGGCACGAAGGAAACTCCGAGGCGATCGGGCTTTTTCAGTTGCAGCTCCAAAACTCAGGAACGATTTGCCATTGCACGTTAGGCAGTCTCCTTCACTTGCTGTCTTTAAAGCAGCGTTTCTCAACCTTTAAGTATTTGCGACCCAAGTTTTCATAACAGTTTTAATTGCGCCCCCCCCCCTAACATTTTTTGAAATATAGATGCATATTTTATTATATCTACTTAACTTTTATCGACATTTATCTAACTCTATATTTATTGTTCTAGTATCAGAATGTAGTTTAAATTCATTTGTTTTGGTTTCAACAGATTTTTTTTCATATTTTTGATTCTTGTTTTCTTTTTTTCACATCTTTGCGCCCCCCTTTTTGTTACTTTGAACCCCCCTAGGGGGGCCCGCCCCACAGGTTGAGAACCACTGCTTTAAATCTTATTTAAAAATGCACTTTTACTTGCTGGCCATTAACCCAGTATGATATGTTGACTGTCTGTGTACTTTTATTATGAATCTCTTCACATTCTTATGTGTTTATGTGTTTCTGTTTCTTTTACCCTTTGGTTATTGTGTATCTGATATGTTGGGTTTTATTGTACAGCACTTTGGTCAGCCTTGATGTTGTTTTTAAAGTGCTTTATAAATAAAATAAATAAATAAATACAGTTTTTCAGATGATTAATTATAAGCATCTTGAACATGGGAAAGGTGATATAAATACAATTTATTATTATTATTATTACATATGTAAGTAGCATATGCCAAATAGGAATTTCATCATACTCCTTGCATGTAACCAAATGACTAAAACTGCTACTTACTAGGAGTCCTAAATGTGCTGCCCTTTACTGTTTTTTGTATGTGTGTCTGCTCTTTGTTACCGCACTGTTAAGAATAAGAGAAGAATTGGGGTAACTGATCAAATGTGAAGTTCAGTTACACTCAGGAAAACACCTTAGAGTTTAGTTTGGTGGAAAAGAAAAATTTTAGTCATGACAGCCCCCCACGACAAAGGGTGAGATCTGCTAGGTTATGTGATGCTCAATACTCCGTGAAGAGGTTACAAAATCCTTTAAAATAGAAGAGTCTCTTCTGAATATTAGAGGCAGACTGTAGTGTTCCCCATTAATCACTGATTTATGACATCTGCATCTTCATTTTTTCTTTCTGTGGTAATGCACAATTTGAACATCCATTAAAATGCCATATGTGACAAAGATGTGAACAGTTTTGGATCCAGCGCCAGGTAAATTAAGCTTTGGATTCAAAGAAATAAAAACAGAAATGGTCTCTACAGGTGGGCCAACCCTGAGTGTTGTCCAGCCTCTGGGTCACTGTGTGAATCAGAATAAAGGCAGCTAATCAGTGGTATGCTGGTATGCTGAGGGGGTGACGGCCCCAGGCATCCATATCTGGGGGGGCATCCAACCTAGGAGAGCTCTGTTTTAATTTAATATAAACAAATAGAAATTATTATACCTCATTCTCTGTGAAGCACTATGACTTCTAAGCACTATAAGTGTTCGCAGCGAAAAGAGGCCATCCCTTGAAAACATTATGAAAACTCTGTTTATTTCACATGGGGCGAGTCAAACAACCTTGAAAAGGGCTTCACCACGAGAGAGATGCTCCACTCCCTTTCCCTCCCTCAGTCCCATATGGGTAGTGAACGTGTTAAGGGTGTCAGGGATGCCAGGGGCAACGACCCGGCCGGGACGCCGTGAGGGACCGGAAGAAGGTCAGAGCCCACCCTGGATCACGTGGGGGCCGCCTTCCTGGTTGCTCTTGGGGCCACGGGTACAGGGCATGGAAGCTCCACCCTGTAGGGGCCCGTGGTCACCGCCAGGAGGCGCCCCAAAGCCTTGGGGACCTGTTACCCCCAGCACTTCCGCCACACCAGGAAGTGCTCGGGGGAAGACTTAGGACGGCACCCGGAGAGCTGCCGGGAGGACAGCCGGCACTTCCGCCACGCTGGGGCGTGGCCAGGGGAGGAATGTCGGGAACACCTGGGGCTCATCTGGGGACTGTAGAAAAGGGGCCATCTCCATTCATTCAGCGCTGGAGTCGGGAGGAGGCAGGATGAAGCACAGAGGAGGTGTGGAGGCGGCCCGAAGAGAGGCATTGTGGCCAGGACTGAGTATTTGGGGGGGGCGTTTTGTGCACGTGACTGGGTCTGTGTGACCATTATTTGGGTCTGTGTGACCAATTTAACTGTAAATATTGTAAATAAACGTGTGGTGGTTGAAAAACAACATGTCCGCCTGTCTGTGTCATTTGTTGATCCGTCGTGTTCTTTTCCTAGCTAGTCCAGTAGGGTAAGTCTGAGAAATATGTAATCAGTGTAGTCAGAGGAAATCTAGGTTTCTGGGAAATCTGTTTTAATTCTTTCATGTATAGGAGTTCGGTCGGGGTTCTTGACCTTTCAGATCTTCCATGTCACAAGAGCGTCTGACCAACCTGGCTTTAATCAGCATTGAAAAGGAATTCCAGACAGATGATGTAAAAAATTGTTTTCAGAAAGGAGATCTAATTTGGGGAAAAGAACTTAAATGAATATTTAATTTGAATAAAGTGTTTATTTCTTATTTAGTATGCCTTTCCTTATCATATTAATATGATATGCAGATGCTCTATCAGGCGGTTGTGGCGAACGCCCTCTTCTACACGTTGGTGTGCTGGGGAGGCAGCATAAAGAAGAACGACGCCTCACGCCTGGACAAACTGGTGAGGAATGCAGGCTCTATTGTAGGCATGGAGCTGAACAGTTTGACATCTGTGGCAGAGTGACGGGCGCTGAGCAGGCTCCTGTCAATCATGGGGAATCCACTGCATCCACTGAACAGGATCATCTTCGGACAGAGGAGCAGCTTCAGTGACAGACTGCTGTCACCGTCCTGTTTCACTGACAGACTGAGGAGATCGTTCCTCTCCAACACTATGTGACTCTTCAATTCCACCCAGGGGGGCAAACGTTAATATTATACAAAGTTATTGTCTGTTATACCTGTATTTTTATCACTCTTTAATATAATATTATTTTTTATCAGTATGCTGCTGCTGGAGTATGCGAATTTCCCCTGGGATTAATAAAGTATCTATCTATCTATCTATCTATTCATATACCATTCACTTTGACAGCACCTCACCTTAGGGGGCATACAATCATGGAGTTTGCACCGGACATCTTCTAGCCTCTGCACGCCACTGCTGCTAGTGGTAGAGAGATGTCAGTCATCATCCAACCCGCTATATCCTAACACAGGGTCACAGGGGTCCGCTGGAGTCAATCCCAGCCAACACAGGAACAAATCCCGGGCAAGGACACACACAAACACCCACATGCCAAGCACACACTAGGGACAATTCAGGATTGCCAATGTACCTGCATGTCTTTGGGAGGAAACCCTTGCAGACACGGGGAGAACATGCAAACTCCACGCAGGGAGGACCCAGGAAGCAAACCCAGGTCTCCTTACTGCGAGGCAGCAGCGATAACACTGCGCCACCGTGCCGCCCGGTAGAGAGATGTTGAAGGCTTTTTTTCTTTTACCCGCAGACAATGCCATGTCAGTGAAAGCACAAGGTTCCCAGCCGTTAATTACACCTAAACCAACAGCCGGCCACAATCTCTCCAGAACAGTAGCTCAAATGATTAAAAAGAGTGCTGAGAGGGGCGACAATCTCTCCTTGATTTAGTCTCCAAGCTCATACCTCCTTAGCTTCCTTTCTCTTTACAGTCTTGTAATGTCACAGGTGGTAGGTGCCCCGTTATTTTTAGGGTTGCTTTATTTTGTGACATCTCAAGTTTCCGGGATATTACAGATGGATAGCTGAGTCGACCCACAGAGGTGTTTATTTTCAGCCATATAATCCAACCAATCAATAAATGAACTGGAGCATGGCAGGCAGTACAATGAAACATGTTTCTAAACTTACCGTGTGAGTTATTTCTTTTATTTTCCTCTGAGGTCTTCTTCCATTTTATAAATAGTCCTGTTTTGGCGTGTGGGTCAACTGCACTGTGGCCAAGCTTTGTCTGTATTTCCACTTCCTGTCTCCTGGCGTTCGGCCTCTTTTAACACTCATTCATTTTATTGCTTTTTCAGGCAGCACTGTTTCTGCTTCTGTTAATTAGCTGAGGGAACCATAACAACCAAAGCCCCCATCTGCCTGCCACACCTAATCTATCCCTGTTCCCCTTTCTGTTTGTCCCTGATAACCGCATAACCGAGTACGCAACCGTGGCAACAGGAGACAAGAGAAGAGAGCAAACTATTAAAAGTGACCTTGATATAGTACACTGAAAGCACCATTTTAATTTTTCTGAGAAAATGTGCAAAACATTCAGGGAACAAATTATCTGCTTGGAAAGAAGAGAGCTTTGTAACCATAGCTTGACAAGTCAATGAAAGGTATTACCACGAATGCATGTCTGGTAGCAAGGACACAGCTAACTCAGTTTGATTTTTTATTTTTTATTGCACATTTGAAGACTTTTTCGATAAAACACCAACCAGTATGTCCCATGTTTTGACCTCTCTGATGTAGCTCATGCATGTCTCTTTCTCTCTTTTAACATCTGACTACTCCTTATGCCAGGACTGAAGAGTTAAGTTAAGTGGCTAACTCTCCAGAGCTCGTTCGTACTGCTCCTAGTACTGTGAGGAGAGGCAATGGATCCCTACGTACTTGACCTGCATGAACGGGTTCGAAAATGGATGAATGGGTGAGTTAAAAAGGCTGAAGACATTAAACAAGAAAAGATGAAACTGCAGCATTTAAAATTATGAAGGGAGTATGCAAGGATGAGGCCAGCCATTGATTTTTGTCCCTGATAACTACCTAACCAAGTATGCAACTGTGGGAAGGAAAGGAATAATTATTGAGGATTTTCAGATCTTTCCTCAATATACTTTTTGGGATTGAATGCTCATTTCTTTGTTATAATGCACTACTTGAGCTAGTCTCAGGAGTACTTGCCCTCCATTTCATAAAAAGACAAAAAGTTATTTCTGATAAGCTATCAAATCCTATACCTGAAACGCAACTGTCATTAAGGATATTTCTTTTCACTTCTGGAAAGACTGCTCTGCTTCGGCAAATTATGTTTAATTTTTGCATTGCCAACATCAAATTCATTTTGAAAAATACTATTCAGTGAAAATTAAGTGCTATCAAATTCAATTAATTACAATAAAGACATCTCTTTACTGCTCGGTGATGATCAGTCAGAAGAAAAAACATTTTTGTATGAGCGAAAGTAAAATAAAGGAAACAGACCACCCAGTAGTGTCTCTTTACATGGTTGAAGGGACTGCACTGAAGGGTCTATACCGGCGGTTCTTAACCTGTGGGGGCACACCCCCCTAAGTAACAAAAAAGAGGACGCAAAGATGTGAAAAAAAGAAAACAAGAATCGAAAATATGAAAAATACATCTATTGAAACCAAAACAAAATTAACTTAAACTACATTCTGATACTAGAAAAATAAATATAGAGTTAGATAAATGTCGATAAAAATTAAGTAGGTATAATAAAACTTGCAGGGGTGTATCTGCAGCAAAAAATATAGGAATACATTTTATTAGGGTTTCAAAAAAACGTTAGGAGGGCGCGATTAAAACTGTTATGAAAACTCGGGTTGCAAATACTTAAAGGTTGAGAAATGCTGGTCTATACCACAGGTTGATTAATAATTTCAATGTATTGTTTTTTAGAAATGTGAGGCAGCAGCACTAACTACTTTGACAGCCCTTTCCATAAATCTCCAACCACCCTATCATTTTCAAACCTATTTAGTCCATTTCAGGATCACAAAGACCCAACATTTATCCCAGAAGTGCTGAGCCTAAGACATGAAACAACCCCAAGTCAGGTGTCAGTGCATTGAATTCACTTTTGTGGGTTCAGTTTAGAGTGACCGGTTAACCTACAAAATGTATTTGGGATGTCAAAGGCAAACTGGATTATCCAGAGAAAAATCCATGCAGACATAAAGGGAAAGTGTATTTCTTCTATTAAAGGGTCGTAAATATAATAAAATAAAAATACTTAACACTTTTGATGAGACATGAGCCAAATGGGTTAAAATCATATTGACTAAAATACACAAAGAACTTTCAGGATGATGCGGAGATTAGCACTGCTGCCTGTCTGATCTAGCATCCTGGGTTTGAAGGCCATGCCTGGTTGTTGACTGCATGAGGTCTGCACATACTCCCTGCATCTCTGTGAATTTTTCATCCACTGCCCAGAGATAAGCAGGTTAGTGTATTTGGCAACTCCACATTGGCTAAGTGTGGGACTGAGCTTTACTGGGCCCAATGATGAACTTGCACCCTGTCCAGTGTTGCTTCACACCTGAGCTTTAGTGGGCCCTGTGATGGACTTGCACCCTGTCCAGTATTGCTTCACACCTGAGCTTTAGTGGGCCCAGTGATGGACTGCCACCCTGCCCAGGGTTGCTTCACACCTGAGCTTTAGTGGGCCCTGTGATGGACACACCTGAGCTTTAGTGGGCCCTGTGATGGACTTGCACCCTGTCCAGTGTTGCTTCACACCTGGGCTTTAGTGGGCACAGTGATGGACACACCTGAGCTTTAGTGGGCCCTGTGATGGACTGCCACCCTGCCCAGGGTTGCTTCACACCTGAGTTTTAGTGGGCCCAGTGATGGACTGCCACCCTGTCCAGTGTTGCTTCACACCTGAGCTTTAGTGGGCCCTGTGATGGACACACCTGAGCTTTAGTGGGCCCTGTGATGGACACACCTGAGCTTTAGTGGGCCCTGTGATGAACTTGCACCCTGTCCAGAGTTGCTTCACATCTTGCACTCAGTGCTGGGAGGATAGGCTTGAGACCCTGAACTGGCTAAAGCAGGTTAATATAAGTACGCTCACGGTGTATAGCATTCAGATAATAAATGCACACATAAATTATTTTATTTTTAAGTAAGCAACTCAAGAAGTCTTTATTGTATATTATGGGCAACTGATTTTATCCAGCATGTTTGGGATTCATATTTACAGTAGCTGCTTCAGTTAAAGTAATCTACAGAATACAAACAATTCTTATCAGACAACATGCAATGAGAACAACTCCTACCTTTGCTACTTCTACCATTTTTTACAATTAGATTACTTGCTATGACAGAAATAAGAATAGAATTTTTTAAAATCAGTAACAATAAATTAAAAGTTCCTCTCCTTATTCAGAATTGAAAATAACCCCAGAACTCAGAAGGTTACAGAATGTCTCCAACAGTGCATGAATTCTATGCTAACAAATTTAAAATCTACAAATCACCAGGCAGATGAACATCTGGCTTATGACTATGTCAATATTTGCTGAGTTATTGATAGGAGTAAGACTCCCCTTCAGGCTCCCCTACTAGCACATGAAGGATATTAATTATGGCATCATTATTCTTGTAACACACTGGCGTAGCAGTGTGCTCCAGACTGACAGTTCCTGACATGTGATATTGATCCACAGAGCAGGTCAGCCATGGCAGCATGGTTCCTCTCACGCTGTGAAGATCACTTCAACAGTAGCAGATGAACATGCCATTCTTTTTATTTCTAAAATTGTTACTTATTTATTTTAGAAACACACTGATCACTTTATTTAAAATTGTTTCTTTACCCTTAGACTAGGATATTTGAAGCCCCAGACAAATGGGACAAAAGAGACATCATTTGTTAAATTGATGGATACAAATGTTGTGAATAGCTACAAACCTCTGATGAGAGACCACTTAGAACTCAGCCTTCAAGCCAGGAAGACATCAACGACTTCTTAGTGGACCACCACATGTCAGGTAAGACTCATCTGAAAGAAAAGAAAACATTGATGGTGGACAGGAGGACCTTGCAAGAAATATTATTAACATGTCTTGGCAGACAAAGTGTTTGAAAATCTATTTGGCTTTCCACACCTGTGAATGAAGAGCATTTGACTTAAATCAAATTCCACGCAAGTGACATCACTATAACAAGAAAATATCTATTGTAGATGCCACATTAGCTGGATGGGCAATCTGGCCAAGAGGGGGAACTGACCTGGAAGGAAGGACCAGAAAGGGTGGACAGACAGCCCATTAAAAAGAAAAGATATCACTGGAGTTTTTTCATTCCCCCAGCAGCCCTGGTTATTGGCGCCCAATGGGAAGTCAGCAGGGCATGCCGGGAAATGTCATGGGGTACCGCAAGATGGCGCTGCAAGGAGACAAGCTCCCTACTGTGATGGACCTTCCATGTGACCCAGAAGTCATTGATCACCCTGGCACCACAAGTTCTCCCGGGTCTGTAATAAAAGGGAGTCGGAGCTGGGAGGTAGAGAGGCAACACTTGACTGAAGGAGGGCAGTGCAGTGTTGAGAGAAATTAGAGTAAGGAGAGAAAAAAAACCTGTATTTTGTGCCTGTTGTAACTTATAAAGGAGTGTGGTATAATAAACACACCTTTATTTGAACCGGGGACTGTGCTTGTGTGTTCATGTTGGGGTTTGGGCCTGCTGATGCCCGGGTTTCCTTCACACTATTTAATAACTTCATCATAAACACATTAAAAAGTTGTGCATGGTGATAGATTAACACCACTTAGGCAACTCTTTACCAAGAAAATAAATCATTTCTACTGATGGTTCACTCGGATAGTCTGACGGGGAGGCCTCTTAGCACCTTCACAAACACTGCAAAACAGCTTTTCATTTCACTTTCTCTCTCTCGTCCTTTTCTGCAGTGAAACTTTAACCCACTCACCAACCACCTTTTGAATCAACTAAAGAAGTAGACTTTTAAACTTCTCCTTGAGTTACAGCAAGTATAACCCCACCAAGGCTATAGGTCCACTGTTACCGGGCATCCTGGAGGCCATTAAAGTTGCTGACCTCCAGGTTCTGAGGTCTTGTTAAACAGCCACACATGCAGGACTATTTCTGGGTTGTACTGTCTTGGCAGTGTGGATCAGGATTCTAATAATTCTCTGGGAAATCTTTGCATCATGTAGCATCTCTTTGGTTATTGTCAGAATCGAGAAGGTAACTGAACTCTTGGCTACTCGAACTGTTGAACAAACTCCTACACCACTAAATCCATTGTCTGCTTTCTTACTGCTACCAGTTTCTGATCTGAGCAAGCTTTCTTGTCCAAGTACAGTTTCACACATGTATGTGAGTGCTACATGGACCTGTATAATATACATCCATCTGAATGTGCTTGGCACTCTAGCATAAAGTAGAAGTCCATTCCTAAACCCATGTAATGCACTTGACAGTCACAGTGCAGACCCTGACCTGGCAGGACCGGGTGTAAGGCCAATGTCATTCCATCACAGGACCTGCACCCAGGCCGTCATGGTGCTAACTTGGAATAGAAAATTAACTTGGCGATAGGAGTGTCCTGGGATTGAGATAGGACACTGGATCTAACACAACAATTTTGTATTTAATTTATGAGATTTGAATATGCCTGACATTCATCTGCCATACTACTCTGTAATTTGCACATCAGGAGAATTAACTCTACATACATACTGTCATTCTGGTATATCACAATGAAAAAACATTTTGCTTCTACTCACTGTTAAATTTAAGAATTTCATCAGAAACTAATTTGACGATGTATCTCCATACATTCATTTTATATATAAATGAATGCTCTCTTTCCACTTTGATGAGCAGATGAATATTACTTCCAAGCTCTGGCGCTGAGGTCATTTGCAGGTCGTCAGGATTCACTATCAGTTTTCTGGCCACTGACACACTACTGCACCTCATGCATATTATTTTATCTCCTCTCCCTGGTGGTTTGGTTCATACAGTGCAAGCAGTAAACCCTTTTCCTCTTCACATCCTTTTTGGTAATTTAATTTCACAAAGCCAGAAACAGACACCCACTCCTACTCTTGAGAATCTCCTGGGATATTTTTGTAAGCAGCTCTAGGAAGACGGAGAGACAGTGGCGATTAATTAAGCCTGGAAATTACCAGGAGCAAAAACAAAATAATCTTGAGGTTTGGCTTTATGATGCAATTAAATAAACACAGCTTAATATGAAATAATATATATTTTTTAATATGTGCAATGACATAAGAGCACATAGTCACCCTCAGTCAGACAGGGCCAATTCAGACTTGTCCTTAACTTTAAAGATAAAGAAGAAACCCACTTGAAAATTTCAAGATGCTCAAGAGTCACCACGAAGGGAGTCAAACTGATGTTCCTAGAACTGTAATGGAGCAATGGTAGGAGCTGCCTCCCAGTGTCGCTCGGGGGCAGTCGTAATTTAACTGGCCCTTCTGTATTTCTATATTTATTCATGTATTCCTTCTGTCTGAGACTGAATAAGCTAAGTAACAAGCAGGAGGAGAGATGAGGTCTGGAAAGAACTGCGCTTTCAATTCATAAGAGCTTGCTTGAAAGCAAAACCACTCTTTTCTGTGAAATACCCTCTGAAGTGATCTGCCTCTGCATTAAAACATACTTTCTGTGCTTCCTTTAGTTGTCCTCAGTTCTAGCTCATTGTACCCACGCTCATCTGCTAAAAACTCTGCATAATGCCTCCACAAATTTTTCTCACCGGTGCCGATTACTTGAACATCAGTAGTCAGAAATAAGCCTGAATGCAGAAGATTTTTGAGTGAACCAAAAAGTGTGTGGGAGGTCTATGAAAATCTGATTATGTCATTATTTTACAGATGTATTCAGGATACGTTCTGCCGTGCATACAAAGAGAATGTAGTCAATTGCCACCTTAATCCTTTCACTTTTTACATCCTCTGTCCTGTGTTAGGTATCTTTTTTGCTAATAACTTACACAAAGACAAGGTTATCTCTTGGGCTAAGCCTCCCCAGTTTCATAAAATATGTGTGCTAGAAGAGCAGCGAGCAAAAAATCTAAATATCTGGAGATCACAGGCTTGCCCTTCAACTTGCAGCCCCCCTTTAGAGCAGCAGGTCAGGTAAAGGCGACACACTACATTCATGGAACATGGCTCAAGAGTAGCTCTGTCAGCATCAAAGAAGGACCCTTGGGTAGGTTTGTCACTTACTGGAATCAAAGGACACTTAAGCTTTTATTACAACTGGGACAAGTGACATAAAAATGAAGTCAATAACATTTCATAATAACTTTAGCAAATCGTGCATGCGAAACATTTGCAAGAATAAAAGTGTTAATGAAATGATAATAAGGGAGAGAAGAACATCACACGTTATAGTAAGAAAGGAGATTATTTTAATAAGTAGTGACTTGTGAGAGGACTTAATATTAGAATAGTATGGGATGTTATTATAGTCACTTCATCATCTTTTGTCCCGGCCATGGACAGTGACACTTCTGGTCTTGGCCATTAAAGCCTTCATCATTTCAACATCCCGTCAGTTCAGTTAAGGATTCTAAACAATGCACATGAGTGCTTTTTCAAAACCCTTTTGCAGCCAGGGACAATATATGGGTGGCTGCCCCTAACCCTTTTGTATGTGTTGTGGCTGTTCATTTCACAGTGTGAAGTGTGGCCGTCAGGTAATGTAGTATACCGACGTCTGTAATAATTGTCGGAAAACACAATTTGTTGCTTAAACATTATTATCAGCAAAAATATTTCCTTGTGTGTAGCCCGCAAGTACCTGTACGTTTAACTAGGGTTTCGATGTAACTCTGGAAAACGTAGTGTACAACTTACCTTTGGTAAAAACAGGGCCTGGCAAGTAAACGTTCGTCGTTGTGACTTGGTGATAGCCCTATTATATGCTAAACAAATGAGGAATTCCTACGCCATAATATAAAGGGAATATCTTGTTTTGAGTTGTCAGTGTTGTGTAATCCATGTAGTTTTTCCATCGTAATGTTTCTTGTTGTCTGGCAGTTTTCCGCTGCTCTTCAGAAAGGTTGTGTGTGTAATTCATTTCTCGTTCACTGTCTTGGTGTAAGACCACCTGCTGATGATCTTTGGATCATGTTGCTCTGTGGTTTGTCATACATTGTCTTTGTTGTTCTAAGGCACCTTGCCTGTTCTGGTTGGTCTGGCATGATGTAAACGTTTCTGCTTCTGTGCGTTGGTGCGAGTACTCGTATTTAGGCTGGTGAGACCGTTTCTGTGGGTCGCAGGTAAGCTGTATGTGCCTTTTCATTTTATCGGAAGGATTACGTTGAAGTGAAGGAAGAAGGAGGTGTAAAATGGTAGTGTCATAATGTAGTTTCTGTGAGTAACAAAGGCGGGAGGCTTACCTTGAAATGAAGGAAAGAGGACGTGTAAAATAGTAGTGTCATAAAGCAGTTTCGGTCAGTAACAAAGTATGCACTGAATAAATGGCCAAATACCACAGCTGATAATTGGTCACATTGGAGAACTGAAGACTTGAAGATAAGCCAAAGACCAAAACTCTGCCAGGAACATGGATTCCTCACTATTGTTGTAGAGGGATATAGTAGTTGTGGAAACCATCTATATATATAAAATTCACTAAGGCAAGACAACCATGAAAAGCACGCCTGAAGGGGCATGGATTCACTAAGCCGCCGACAAGTGAGACACCTATGGCGCACACAGGAAGGAGCCACGCCCACCAACTCCAAGACCATTGGATACGACGACAACTCGCAGGGCCACGCCCACCAACTCGGACGCGACGACACAGAAAAAATGGCGTCATTTATGTTCGTCTGTCGTAGAGGCCACATGCAGTACAGGTCAGGTTAATGTCATGTACCTCCGAGCTATGTTGACTGTTCATAGAGGCATGTTTCTCGCGGAGGTGAATCGCCATATGCAGCGTGTGAAACGGTTTGCAAGGGGTATCCCATGGGATCCTTAAAGCAATCCTTTAAAACTGAGGTTAAAGCACAATGAAGGAATCAGTCTTTTAAAACCAATAAGCCCTGTGCCTTTGTTTCATTACCGTCTCACCTGCTTCACCAATGCAGGCCCTGCAACAGTCGAGACGCTCTGTCAGCAGCTGACCTTCTCTGTGCCTGACCGGTTCACACAGAGGCAGCGCAAGAGAAAGTCGCGGCAGAGACAGACAGAGGCACACACAGGCAGCTGGTGGGCGGCTCTCCATGAGTTTCTCTTGCGAGCGGACACATGACCAGGCGGTGTGTATGCTTTGAGAACGAGGCTGGACGCGGCTTGCGACCGGGCACATGAGCAGGCAGTGTGTATGCTTCGAGTGCGAGGGTGGACGCGACAGGACCATCTAGGAAAAATCATGTCGTGGATGTGATTCGCTGTATGCAGTGTGTAAAACAGTTTGTTTGTCACAGATGTGAATCGCTGTATGCGGCGTGTAGAACAGTTTGCGAGGGGTGTCCCTGTGTCTTTCCAGAAGTGTTCAACCATCAATAAATAATTATGCGGCGTTTGTTATGCCGCGGGTTCACTATTGTGTTGTATTTTGCTCTCTCCAGAGTTCCATCTTTTCATTCACTTACTGTTGGATTCTCACACTAACCTGTTTTAGACAACCGTGTCTTTCCAGAAGTGTTTAGCATTCAATAAATAATTATGCATGAGATTGAGCGTGTGTCTAGGCGTGGGTAAGCCGTTGAACCCAATTCGGGCTGAAAACTGTGGAATTGCCACTAAGTGCGACCCACTGTTTTCGTCCCTACCCGTTGTACACACCCCCCTCCCACACGTTGACTGTTAATAGAGGCATGTTTCTTGTGGAGGTGAATCGCCATATGCAGCGTGTAAAACTGTTTGCGAGGGGTATCCCATGGTATCATTAAAACATTCCTTTACAACTGAGGTTAAAACACAATGAAGTGAGCAGTCTTTAAAAAACAAGTTTTCGGTTACGACGCACGACCGCGTGCAGCATAGCAAAGTGTTGTACACACTACATACAGCAATTCGCATCCGTGACAAACATGCGTCTTCTTAGATGCTCCTGCACTTTGTACACACCCCCCTCCCACCTCGCTACGCCGCACGGACGATTGTGTGTTGGTTCGTTCCGTGCATTGTTACAATGTTGCTTTTCTTGCTGATTTATTACCGATTTTGCAAATGTTACATTTTCTCCCTGTGCTTAAAAATTATTTAAAAAACGGCCTGATTATGCGGCCTATGGTACGCTGCGGGTAGGCTAGTTATTTATATTGAGCACGGATGGACACAAGCAAAATAATATAAGGATTATTTTCATCAATAAATGTTTACACACCATTACAATGAATGAATAGCTTCAGCTTTAGATTAAGTACTGTAAACAACTAATGTTTGTTGATGACCTATTAATAAAAGTTATTTTAAAGTTACAAATATATGAACTATAATCATCAGGAGTTCTATCCAGAGCTTGTTCTAGTCTTGCACTCGATGCTTGCTAAGATAGGCTCCAACTTCACAGTGAAAATTCTCTGAATAAGTTGGTTTAGAAAACTGATGGATGAATGGAAGTAAATAAGATGAATGATCTCTGAAATAACATCACAGTGGGTTTCTACAGAGTGTGGTGACCTGTCTGGTTTGGTTGGTGGTATGTGAAGCTAAAATAAGGGAAGGACAGGGAGGACTACAGACCATAGCAATGTGTCCTCCCAATCCATAGGGTGGCAGCATATTTCTCCAGCCGCTCCAGTTAGTTTGGGTGAGCAACCTTTGAAGATGCTGGAGGGAGCACTAGGGATTGGGCCTCACTGTCCTTCACAGCCTTTATCTGACCCAGAAGTGCTTTCAAGCCCTTTGCCAGAAATTCTGATAGGTCAGGCTTTAGAAGAAGCCCCTGTGAGTTGGCCAGGTGACAGCAGAGGGGGCAGTGTACTTTTTAGCGATGAGAAGAAAAAAGAAGTAAGGATTGTAATGTAAAATTCAGGAAATGATTTATATTAGATAGAATTGTCTAATAAAGACATTATCATTGATAAACCTGGGGCTTGTGCCGGTGGGCTCTCCAGTTCTGTGTGTGTGTGTGAGAGAGACTTCCTAGACCTGTCACAACCATTATAACAATTTGAATGTACATGAACTAAGAATCTGGTAAACAGTATATAATGTGTGCTAAAGATGTATTAATGACATGTATTAGAGAGGGTTGCCATGTAGTCAATAAAAAATAACAGAAGATTCTACTGATAGTAGCAGTTGAGGTCATCTGAAACTACTTGGACATTTGAACTGGGCAATCCAAAGCACTTGTTTCTTCTTCATCCAAAATTTTATCATATGCAATTAATTCATTATAATGCTTCATAGTTGAGATATATACTATTATTTAAAAAGATTTTAAATAATGCGCTTAACTTAGATTATATTGGCAGCATTGAAGGACTCAAGGTAAAAATGAGTTCAATACAAGTTTGAAGGCTAAACAGCGGATCATTCGCAGGCATCTGAAAGTTTCAGAGGAGATGCCTTTGTCCGTTTTCAGCCAGCAGCGCATGTGAATGCAGCAGCAAAGACATCCACAGGCTTCCACCCACACGCAGAAACACTTGCCTACGCACATTTCTAGTACCACATGGCACTAATTACCCTACATGGAGGGAGGCAGAAAGACAGCTTTTACAGAGGCTTTTACATGTCTGCGTTAGTCAAGGTTTCCTCTTGAATAGCGACCCTGCACTTGGCTTTCAGCTCTATATTTAAATTTTAAAAAATTTAACCATTGAATGGCCAAAACATACTGTATTCATGGCTTTTTTGTCTCACTACAAAATCTGAAATAAAATCCAAAAACAGATTTTATTTCTTTGGTTCTGTTTATTAAAATTATGTGATTTTGAAAATGGTTAGACCGATTATAAAATGATTGCTTTCTTATTAACAGCAGTTTAGGTGTGATTCATTTTAAAGTTTAATTTGATTTTGAAAATGGAAATTCTTAAAGGAGAATTGAAAGTGTATGATTAGCAGCAGTTCCTACTCCTTTTTTTACAGAAAAAATATCTTTGGTGTAAAGCCTTTTCTTTTATGAATGATCATAAATATTAGTGTTGAAAATAAAAACAAATGCGTCACACTTCCTCATCAAACCACATCGCTAAATGCTTGCCATAATTTAGTATATTCCCATTAAAATATCAGTCTATTTTCTGACTGGTCTATTTTTCTATTTTTACAGGAACCAACGCTTAACAGGACAGCACGGACCACAAGGCAGGATGCAGCTCTGGACGAGGCACCATTTCCTCACAGTGAACACTCAAATGCCCAGGGCCAGTTTAGAAAAGGAAGGTGATCTGATTGTCATATCTTTGGGATGCTGGAGGAAACCTGCAAGAATACAGGAAAAATTTGGAAACTACGTATAGCATCCTGTTGTTGCACTTTGTGCCATTAAATGACCTATTTAAAACATACATTAAGACATACAGGGTGATTCACTCAAAATAGTCCCCAAATTTACTGTTCTAACTTCCATTAAGATGAAGCAATCTGAACCAAAAAAATATGCTCATTACCTTGACATAATCAATTGCATTACATGCGATGCTGAAAGTGGTTTCCATTTTCTGCCAGATACATTTCAACACAGTGCTCCATGTTCCATGTCTCGGGAGAGACAGCAGCAATTTCACGTTGAATGTTTTCCTTCAATTCTTCCACAGTGTGGGGCTTGTTCCGATAGACTTTGAGCATAACTCAACGGAAGAAGACTGGTGGTGTCAGATCTGGTGACTGTGGTGGCCAAAGCCCCTTTGCAATTACGCTTTTGCAGAAGAAGGACTCAAAGTCTGCCATGCTCCTTGCCGATGTGTGACATGTTGCTCCATCTTGCTGGAAGTAACCTTCCATTAACTCACAATCATTCAGTTGATTCTGACATTGCTTAAACAAATTGGTGACCCAATAGGTTTGCACCATGAAGATGCGCTGCTCAATACTGTACACCATCATCCTGATGAGAAGCTGAGTGACTGAGTGAAGGTTTACAGGCAGTATACACCCAGAAGTTGCAAATGGAGGCTCTCTAGCGCCTACCTCATTGCTCTGACGCTGGGGCATCCTGGCTTGTTCGAAGCTCCATATTACCGAGAAGCCCATTGCACATTGTTTTGTTCAGATTTTGTCTGAGCGAGAGTTATTACAGAATATCTGGGGCCTCTTACGAGTGAATCCCCCTGTAGCATGCTAACAGTACTCTGATCTGTGAGGTTTTTTGTGTAAGCTTATTTAGCACTTACCATTCTTCTTACAACCATATCATGTAACACCAGATTATTATGTTAGTGCCAAATACATTTTCAAATTTGAGATAAAGCTTAACCGCCGCTATCACCTTTCACTCTTGGCAATAAAGATCTGACTCCAACTTGTGAGTCAGTGTGATGCTGATAAATCAGTCAAAATGTTATCCACTCCCAGCCACATGGTTTCAAGATATATCACCAGTTGGGTTAAAGGCACTAAACACTCAAGCAATTTGATCAAAAACAGACAATGCAGATGATTTCTGCTCAAAATATGCTACATAGATGTTTCCAACAAGAGTCGATTGAAGCTGGTCAGCTGGCTGGAATTTTTGCATCACTTTGTCTGCATGAAGAAGTTAGCAGTCTTATTTTGAATTCTAAATTCTTAAATAGAGGAGCCGAGCAGAGGAAACTTCTTTCATCTACTGTGGACTGTTTAATGTGTGGACATCACTTATTTATAAGGACAGTGGAAGAAGCCACCATTTGTGTGGTCATCATTATTCATCTCATTTATTCAAACAGCCATGGCAGTCCTTGTGCAGACTGTGAATATTTCTATTGCTGTATTCGCTTGTTTGCAAAATATTTGTTGGTAATTTTAGATCTGTTAGTGTCAGAAGTGTAAAAGGTATTGCAGTGACAATGAATAACTGATTTAAGGGGCTCTTTTTTATTTTTATATTGAGGTTAGTTTCTTAGAACCTTTTCCTGTAGTGACCAAATTACACTTAAACATTTACTACTATCTTGTCTATAATGAAAAAACAGTTCAAAATCAATTGGCAAGAAATATTAAAGAGTTTACAGCTGTCTTTACCAGGTTTACCAATACAGGCACATGTGGGCCCAAAAGCATCCCAGAGAAGGTAGGAACTGACCTGTGGACAGCAAGCTAATCTATAACTGGACACACTCACACACATCCAAACAGAGAGAACTTGCACGGCCTATACAGTAAATTGGACTGGACTGCCAATACTGATGCTCTATGTAAGAAAGGTCAGAGCAGACTATACTTTCTGAGAAGGTTGGCATCCTTCAACATCTGCAGTAAGATGCTGCAGATGTTCTACCAGACAGTTGTGGCGAGTGCCCTCTTCTACGCGGTGGTGTGCTGGGGTGGCAGCATAAAGATGAAAGACGCCTCACGCCTGGACAAACTTGTTAAGAAGGCAGGCTCTATTGTAGGATTAAAGTTGGACAGTTTAACATCTGTGGCAGAGCGATGGGCACTAAACAAACTCCTGTCAATCATGAAGAATCCACTGCATCCACTGAACAGTGTCATCTCCAGGCAGAGGAGTAGCTTCAGTGACAGACTTTTGTCACTGTCTTGCTCCACTGACAGACTGAGGAGATCGTTCCTCCCCCACACTATGCGACTCTTCAATTCCACCCGGGGGAGTAAATGCTAACATTCATTTTATTTTAATTTTTTTCATTTTTATTACTATTTAATTTAATATTGTTTCTTTGTATCAGTATACTGCTGCTGGATTATGCAAATTTCCCCTTGGGATTAATAAAGTATCTATCTATCTATCTATCTCAGTAAATCTTATGTACTGTAAGTGTTTGAAGAGGAGGAGGAGGAAACTGGGGTACCTGGACAAGACTTTGCATTCACACGAGAACAGCAAGCAGACTCTGAAAAAGCAAGGACTGGGCCAGGTCCCTGTAGCTATAAGGCAGCAGCACTTCCAACTATGTCACCACCATAAAAACAAGGTGACAAGCTACAGTATACACCATGTCATGAAACCGAGAAATGTACATCAAATGTCTGCGAGTTGTATCCAGTGCCACCTTAACGCATGGGCATGCTGGGTGGTTGCCCAGGGCCCCCATAAGCATAGGGGCCTCATGCTAATCTATGTATGTTGTGACTTGCTGAGTGGTTGTGTAGGTAGGGACCCCAGTGCACTGCTTTCCCCGGGGTCCTATAACGCTGTTAAGATGGCCTTGGTGTCATCATGTGCAATACATGGGTTACTGTTTGCAATTACAACACACACTTGCTCTTTTCTGTTTACTGGGAAATATACAAAATGATTTTAACATCATTCCACTTTTTAACTTTTAAAATAAAACTATGAAGTAGAAATGCAGAAGAGTAGCTACATGTTTAGTCGCCTAAGAGATTCACTAATAATCATAACCACACTCCAGATTGGCAGATCGGCCCCGTCTTTGGAAGCATTAGACATCTTCCCAATGGGATGCCCCTGAGCATGATGCTGTCGCATGACAAGAGGAGGTTTGAAGGCAGCAAAATTAAACAGTAGGAAAGGAACCTGTCAGTTTGTGGCGAATGTGTAATTTTATTTAAAAAATACATTTGACACGGCCATTAAAAAGGCAGAGTAAGTGGAATGTGGCTCCATCTGAGTTTAGATCATAGTAGTATAACTGTTCTATTTCTATTGGAATAATGAGCATTTCCAATTAATTTAATTGAGAAAATTTTGTTTAGTTAGAACATATTCATGGTAATTACAAAAATACAGATCAAATATTATATTCTATATTGTATCATATTGTAAGGCCTATAATATTTCAATAGTCTAAGTTAATTACAAGATTTAGCACTTCAACGGAAGCACAATAAAGTGATAATATGCAAATACATATTACATGTCCAGTCTCATAAACACTTGAGTGAACAAAAGTAACGCTGTTGGATTTTTATTGTTTGATATAACAATAAATCAGGTCACTGAAAATTTCCTTCATTATGTCAGCTACAGAATACAGATAACATCATGACAGAGCCTCTGATTAAGATGGCGGTTGTAAAGAAAGCAGAATTAGCCAGTATGACTGGGCAGCTGTGCACTTGTTTGTTCATCACCACCACACCTGTTTTGTGCGATGTATTTAAAAAAAGGTGTGATAATAAGAAATGTATTTTATTTCAAAGCAGTAGTGAAAAACATATATTTCATTTCCAATGATTAAACAATACAATACAATTTATTTTTGTATAGATCAAAATCACACCACAAGTGCTGCAATGGGCTTTAACAGGCCCTACCTCTTGACAGCCCCCCAGCCTCGACTGTCTCAGAAGACAGGGGAAACTCCCAAAAAAACCCTTGTAGGGAAAAAACAGAAGAAACCTTGGGAAAGGCAGTTCAAAGAGAGACCCCTTTCCAGGTAGGTTGGGCGTGCAGTGGGTGTCAAAAAAATAACAAAAGGATAAATACAATACAATACACAGAACTGAGCAAATCCTCAATACAGTATAAAAATAAAACTTTTAGAAGTACAGAGCAGAATTTACCAATAGATGATATCCCATAATATGATTTGGATTTGTTTAGAGTCCTGGAGACCTCAGACATCAAGCTGCCTCCCCCATTTGGCCATTCCACAGCTGAAACAGTGCTGGACCAGCCAATCAGATGAAAGGACCCCCCTACCCCACGATTCCTGCGATCCTCCATCAGGGATGACTTTACCTTAGTCAGGCAAAACAACTTGACAGGTGGGCCGTGGCACCAAGTGCCGCATTTGAGTACCGATGATGTGACTGTACCCACTTTTTAGAAAATATCCAAGGGACGGTCCTTCCATCTATCATTATTAACTACAAACACCCAATAGATTTGCTCCTAAATAACATTTAGTTGGGACATTATACAGTCTACTGTGGCTCTCCACATTCTAAAGCATATCCCCTGTCTCTCAAACCACTGTCTGCTTTCTTTCATCCTTCTGCCAGTCAACTGCTTCTCCTCTCTCACCTGCAAACTTCACAATCAATAAGTCTTGATCAGTAAAAGCCTATCCTAGGACTCCTCTTGCCAGGTTTGGAATCATTTCCAAGTTCAGGAATCGGTCTATAAAATTTTGGGGCTGCCAAATCACAGTGACATCTGACAGCTCTGAGACTGTAACACCCCTCACTCCTCCATATTTCATAAAGAACAAGGCTTCCTATGTACCCTCTGGACTGCTCACTTAAAGCAGTTGCTGTTGGCCACGCTTTTCAGTCATGGACAACGTACTGCCAAACTGAAAAGACAGAGAGAAACTACAGCTCACCTGAGATCTCCAACAAGCTGTCTATGGCACCTCCTTCCGTTCTACTGTATATGAGTATTTAATGTCAGTTAGTCTGTCCTGTAGTACCCAGGGAAACATTACCTGTTTCAATTTAAGTGCCCAGGGGGTATTCTGACTATCTCTTCAACTTCCTCGAATAGGCTCTTCTTGATAAGCAGCAATTCTACTCTGACATTCTGCCATATGTTTGAGCTACTTACCCATATTATGGAGAATGAGCTTAAAAACTGACAGGAAAAAACTAATTTTGTCCACTTACATTCACATTCCTGAAAGTGCCCCCACTCTTATGACACTTAACCCTCATTCTTTAGCTTCTGGGTGGTGAACTCACAATGTTGTGTCAGTTATTAAATCAGTATGTTCTGATATATATCAATATTCTAAGCATCTGTCCTTGTGGTTATTATATATTGTGTATATAGGTTATACGTTTTCATGGCTTTACAATGTAAAATATACTTTGGTAAATTTATTATTATGATTGATCCCTGCTTTGTATCAAATGCTGATAGGTTTGGTTTTGGCCTCTGCAAACATTAATCAGATCAAAGCAGGCTTGAGAACATAATACTCTATACTGTATGTTATGGCTTACATTTAATATTTGCTTCGGTACTTTGAAGCAGTTCACTGAGAAAAGCACTACACAGTACAAAAATCAATTCAGTTGAGCAAATAATGCTTCTCTTGATAGATTAAGACTCAATAGATTGTTACCATTTACAGTAATATGATAATAACTATGCTGCCTGTAATTGTTCATCCAGTCTTTAACTGTGACTGAAAGAATGAAATTGTGAGTGCTGTCAAGCTGTTGATCAGACTGCTAATTGCTGGGCTCGCTCTCAAAAATATAGATGGACCTAAAGGTGGACAGCTACGTCTCTAGATCAAGAGGAGCCAGGAGGGGTGGTTTAATCATGTAGTTAGGATGCCTACTGGGCACCTGGCACAGAAGGAACAGCAGACTCTGCCCAAAACATGCTGGAGACATTACGTCTCTTAACTGTTCTAGGTCCATCTAACTACTTTCTGAGAAGGGAGGAAGGTGTAGGAAGGTGCTGGAGAAGAGGGAGTCCTGGTCAGTGCAACTGAGGAGAGTGGGAAGAACATGATTTGTGGGAAAGAATAATTACTTTCATAAATGAGTAGACGGAAATATTACATCACATAGCACTAGCTATTATGGCAGTAACGAATACCTCCACACCAACATTCTAAATGACTTAAACTTTCAAGAAAATTCATGTTTCAAAATATACCATATATATACTTGCATATAAGTCGGGTCTTGAAACCCAAAAAATCGATCAATAAATATTACCATGTGGTCACGTAGGTACAATACATAGGAAAAAAAGGCCGTGTGCTCCATGGTTACTCTCTCAGGTGGGCGTTAGTATATCATAATCTCCTGGACCAATAGCGTGAATTTTCTGTATTCGATTTATACAACCGACATTATAAAATACCAGAAATTATACGGTAAACTCAAGCTCCAACTTATCTGCCGGAGAACTTAAACACGAGAATATACGGTAAATATAAACAATACAGGAACTTTTGAAATTGTGTCAAACTAATAAAATGACAAGACTTTTGGATTTTGTGTCACCATTTCAATTTTATTTTGTGGTCCTTAACCTACACATTTGCCATAAAACTATGTATGTCTACACGGCATTTACAAAATATTTAATTAATGTATCTTGCACCCCAGAGTCTAACGCTGGATGAGCAGGTCTAGTCAATAGCCAGACCATGGTTTATAAAATGCTTTGTAAAACTACTGAATGCTTAAATGCTCCTGAATCACTTAAATTACTGGGTGGCAAATATGAATTCATGACTCCAATGGAATCAATTCAATTCAATTCAGTTCAATTCATTTTATTTTTGCACATTGCTCTTCACTGAGTGCAGGCACAGAGTGCTATGAAAAGTTCTCAGGTAAGTCTAAATTTAATAAATGACTAAATACAGAATTAGTGCACATATAGACAGAGATTTGTCTGAACACACAATAAAACAAAGTAGAAAACAATTATAAATGTAAAGCACAAAAATCCTGTGGGGAGGTTTGTCCCCATGTAGTAGATGTGCATCACTTGGCATCATTATGCGAGATGTTCCTCAAATCTTCCATTTCCAATAAACAAGCACAGTTTAGATGTGGATTTAAATCAAACAAAGATGTGCAATTAAGTAAAATTTGTGCAAGAGCAGGTATGGTGTCCATGTCATAAGCACTTCATATTCAGATATGTGTAAAAGGAGAACAGAGTATGCATGTTACATACACAATGGAAATTCAACTATTTGTCCACACCCCCTGCATACAATCTCTTCGTTTTAGGTAATCAATGATAAATGTATTAATTATATAATCAAATATATCTATAAAATACAGCATGTAATACTCACAACATTAATAACATAATCCATTTTTAATATTTTCACTATGCCCATAATAATTAAAGGGAGCTGAAAGTTGATTTTAATGACTTTGACTGCATCAAGGCAGCTTTTCCGTTGAAGATATTTCCAAAGATCTCAATAATGAATCAAATATTGACTCTGGTCTAGCCATCAATACAATCTGAATGTTTGAGTATTACAGCTAAATCTTACAGGAAAGATCCAAAATCTTTGCAGCACCCATTTCAGTTTACTGCAAATTTTTGATTGACCTTCAGATATGTGACTGAGGTGGCATTACGGAACATTAAATCGCTCGATTAAGCTGTATTAGTCATCACGGACACGTGGATAGACGAAACTGCTCCTGATTAACTTTCCGTTACAGCATTCAATTTCATATACACTCCATAGTTAAGAGTTTTTATTGGCCTTTTCTCTTGTACTGCTTGAAGGCAATTTGACCTTTAAGTGTCAGTAACTTAGGTTAAGACATGAAATTAAAAGCATGTGAATAATTCCCAATCCAAAGCCTTGCAACGATTCTTACTTGAATTTCGCAGACATGCCCTTAATAAAATGGACTTATCAAAATTCTTGCTTGTTATACAGTAACTACTCATAAATGTATAATAATTAAAGGGGAATAGTCACATTTTTCTATCATTTCATAGCAAATGGTATTCTTTCAATCAAATAAGAATCAATCTGAGCTTTTACACAAGTGCAGTGCTAAACCTGACATCATCAGTTCACTCTTCTCTGGTGATTTAGACCAAAATGGCGCATCATTTAATGCTGTGGTTATTTTTTTCAAAGCTCCAAAATGAAAGACTACTTTTCACGATTAAAAGGCAGAAAAACCCGACCAGTCCTCTTTAATGAAAAGCAGTGCAGGTTAAGTCAGCATATTACAATCCAGCCGTATTTTATGTTATCTGAAGAGCGCCTTTAATTAAAAACACAAATAAAATAATAGCATTTTAATAAACATAAATAATGTTTACCAGATTTAGAGTCAACATTACCAAAGCATTTTAATTATTAACTTTACAAAATATCTGTGAAGCAATTTGATCAAATTTGCTGATTTATTTTGTTTTCCTTTTGGCCAAATGATTAAGTCATTTAATCAAAAGAACGCAAAATAAATCAGCAAATGTTGCATATGACCCTTATTTTATTCTTTAGTGATAAACACCGATATTATCAAAGAATAAAAGTTAATCAGACAGTGAATAAAAGAGTCCTTTATGATATTTCACTTTTTGTTCATGTAAAAGCTGTAATCAAGACAAATCATGTCAGGCTATTACTCATTTTTAAAAAGATCTTGTAACAAAAGCTGAAATTTCAAAAGCATACAGTGGATTTAGAAAGTATTCAGACTCCTTCACTTTGTGCACACTTCATTGTGTTGTAGATTTCATTTTAAATAGATAAATGTCATTTTGCTCATCAATCTACGCTCGATAACCCATAATAACAAAGTGAACACATGTTTTCAGAAAGATTTGCAAATTTATTAAAAATCAGAAAATGAAATCTCTCATTCATATAAGTATTCAGTCCCTTAATTTTGTAGAAGCAGCAGGTCCAGCTTTGAGTCTTCTTGAATAAGTCTCTGTAAGGTTGCACAGCTGGATTTGGGCAGATTATCTCATTCTTTCTGACAGGTCCTCTCAAACTCAATTACGCTGGATGGGAAACGTCTGTAAACTGCCATCTTCCGCTCTCTCCACAGATGTTTGATGGGTTTTTAAGTCTGGGCTTTCACCGGGACACTCAAGGACAATCAGGAATTTGTCTCAAAGCCACTCCATTGTTGTTTTGGCTGTATGCTTTGGGTCATTATTGTGCTGAAAGGAGAACTGTCGCTGCAGTCTCAGGTCATGTTCTCTCTGGATGTGCACTATTTGGCTGCATTCATCCTTCACTCAATTCTGATTAGTCTCCCTGTCCCTGCCACTGAGAAACACTCCCATAGCATGACCCTGCCACCACCACACTTCACCATAGGGATGGTATTAGGCACGTGGTGATCAGTGCCTGCTCTTTGCTAGACATAGTACATGAAGTTCTACCCAAAGAGTTCAATTTATACCTCCTCAGACCAGAGAATATTTTTCCTCATGCTCTCAGAGTCCTTTAATCTGTCGTATATCTTTTACTCAAGAGTGTATTCCATCTAGCCACTCTACCATAAATGCCTGATTGATGGGCTGCTGCTGAGATTGTTATCCTTCCAACAGGTTCTCCCATCTCAGCAGAGGACTTCTGAACCTCTATTAGAGTGGTCATTGGGTTCATGCTTGCCTTTCTAACCTGGTTACTCAATTTAACAGGACAGCCAACTCTAGGACTCTTGGTTCCAAGCTTCTTCAGTTTCACAGTTATTGAGGCCACCGTGTTACTAGTAAAACTGAAAGTTTTATAAATGGACTGATACCCTTACCCTGGTCTACACTTTGCCACAATGTTGTTGCAGTGATCTACAAAGTTTCTTGGACTATCCAATGCATGTTAGAACAAAATCCAAGCCATGAATTATACACAGATATATGTCTTTCTAAATGATGTCAAATCAGTTTAACACATTTCAACAATAATTAAATCAAATAGCAAAGGGCCTGAATACTTCTCTAAATGATAGCTTTCTGTTTTTTGATTTATAATAAATTAGCTGTCCTCCGCTGCTTCGCACACATAGAAGTGAAACAGAACAGTGAGGAGGGCCCTGCCCGGTCCCCACTCCTGACGTCACGCTTCCCCGTCCCCTCAGCACGAACCTCAGTTTTGGATTAGTGTGAATATATTGGTCCTGCAAGTGAACTATGATTCTTAGCGTAATGAGAGAAGTTGCAAAATCAACCGGAAAGTTCAAGCAAGTTTTAGAAAGAAAACCTGATCTAAATCCATTAAGTAGTCCTCTCATTCATTAGCTAAGTCGATGTAAGATACGCCCCGAGGCTTCAGTGAGGAGGGCCCTGACCCCCTTCCCTTCGGCCCGCTGCATGTCTCTCAGATTCGCGCAAATAAATCTGTACCATAAGCAAACTATGATGCATATTACAATGATAGAAATCAACCGGAATGTTCAAGCAAATTATAAAAAAAAAAACCAATCTAAATCCGTTAAGTAGTTCTCTCGTGAAAAGTGGACAGACAGACAGATGTTGGTTTTTATATATATATAGATTTGCAAACATTTCTGTAAACTTGTTTTCACTTAGTCATTATGGGTTATTGAATAAAGATTGATTGCCAAAAATGTCAAATGTGTCTATTTAAAATGAAATCTACAACACAATAAAGTGAGCTGAAAGTAAAGGGAAATGAACACTTTCTGAATCCATTGTATTTATAGATATGAGCATTGGGCCAAAAGCAAAGGTCATGTCGGAGTTCCCAAGAAAAACCTGAAAATGTTGAAGTAATTACTCATTATTGTAGTTCCATCCTTTGTTTTACAACTGAATGAAAATAATGATATCACCTGCTTCTGTTGTGTTTCTACAACCTATGTAATAAAGTAGTTAACAAGATGACCACATATCTCCATTTCTTATGATGGAGGAACAGCTACCCTTCAAGCTTAGGGAACTATGCTGAGATGCATGCTCTGGTGCGACTGGTTTAAAGACAAGAACAAAGTCTTTGCCAATCAGCCCCATAGTGATGTCCTATAACTGCCTAAACTGAGACCAACAAGGAAAATAATCAATTAGCTCATCAGAATGAAATAAGATGTAAAAATGACAGAAATGGCAATAGGGTTTGGAGTAGCAGAGACAAACGTCAATGGAATAGAGTTTTACAGCAAGGGATTTTCCCATTTGTAGAATGGTGACAAATATGCATGGATCAAGACAGGGATTTTGTACAAAATATATAGATTCAATGCAGTGACTTCCTATTTATACTTTATTAAATCATAACAATTAATATGGTTGATACATTTGGTATATACTATAAATGTATCTGCATGCTATAGCAGAAGCAAAAATATGCCAACATTTGACCATTTTGTTTTTCAAAAAACATTTTATTTAAGTTTCTTTTATATACCTGTACATAAAATAAATAGGCTTGACACCTTCAGTTCCCAAAATTCTTATTTTTCATCTTATTTATTCCATTTCTTGATGAAAAGAGTTAAAAGTCCAATAAAACCAGAAATATATATCTGACTGCTGCACCCAATTGATAGACACCACTGCTGCATTTATAGACCGGCATATTCAGAAAATAAATGTGACAACCTACAGTGAAAGGTGCTTAATGAAATGCATAAAGAATGCAGAAGCAGTAGACAAGATAAAGCAATTTGTGGAGCAGATATTCTGATAATGAGAAGAATTTAAACAGCATACAAAGAAAGGATGGACAAAAACTCATTTTAGAACCCCGGTCAAAACCATTCATTTTTTGTGAAAAGAATAGTGACATAGTGACATCATAGTGACATCATCTTTAAGTAATAGATTAAGAATGTGTAATTTTCCCTTGGGATTAATAAAGTATCTATCTATCTATCTATCTATCTATCTATCTATCTATCTATCTATCTATCTATCTATCGTGACATCATCTTTAAGTAATAGATTAAAAATGTGTAAATTTCCCTTGGGATTAATAAAGTATCTATCTATCTATCTATCTATCTATCTATCTATCTATCTATCTATCTATCTATCTATCTATCTATCTATCGTGACATCATCTTTAAGTAATAGATTAAAAATGTGTAAATTTCCCTTGGGATTAATAAAGTATCTATCTATCTATCTATCTATCTACTGTAGTATGGTCACCACATGGATAGCACTGTTGCTTCAAACCTGATCATATTCACAGGGACTTTTCCACACCATCACACAGTTATACAAGTTAGCTTAACTGCTAATGGTATCCAGGCATAAGCGTGTATGACTATAGCCTGCAATGTTGAGATACCCCATTTAATCTTGACTCCTGCCCTGTACCCAGTGTTGCTGGTGATAGTCTCCAGCTCCATGCAACTCTCAATTTGGATTATGCGAGTTCAGAAAATGGGTAAATGATTAGTTCCATAGCCTATGCTGAAAATGCAGATGGTTCTTGAATGTCTGATATTGGTTGGTACATAGGTAGTGGTATCGATCTTCTGATGCTTCAGTTAGACTTACTCACTGAAACCAAAGTCCATTTCCACTACAAACTGACAAAGATGGACACTATCAAGTTGAGGGGTTCTTAATAGAAATCACCATCTTACATGAGAATGAAGCATCCAGGTAACAACCTCTCTTTAACACCACATAAGATGGCCAGCTAGAAGAGGAATCTGTTACTGATATTTCTGTCAGTCTTGCTGAGGTGACTTCTTAATTTAAATGAATTAATTTCGACAGGCAATTTAAAATAGGAGAGGGCCTAATATAACCAATGTATCAGAAATGCATACATTGTCCCAAATGTCAGTAAGGAATTCTACAGAGACATCAAAATGTATGGCAGACATAAAGAGTACAAGTAACATTAGTGCACAAGAGGTGTCCAAAATGGGGAGAATGGAGTAGATTTATGATTCAGGAGGATCAAAATGAACTAAGGAGGAGGCAAGCCTAAAATTGATGACCACTATTTTGGGGTAACAGCATATCAAAGCTTAAAAACTGAACCTGGTAAAATATGAACATTCTGTTTGTTTTAATAAAAGAGACTTAGAAATAATAAGACCATATACACAAAAGTCCAGGTGTATCCATGCTATGGGTTGGAGACAGTGATCTGCTTAATCACATACAAACATATGGGAGACAGGGGTTGTGATGATTAGTGATTGCAAACAAACAAACTAATTTGTTTCCAAACCAAAAAGATTGCACATATAACTTTTTTGGTTTTATTTAATACATAAATAAAAGTGGATTTTAGATACCACTAAAGTGATATAAAACCAATGTTCTGCGTATTTAGGATGTAATGAAAAGCTGAAGCATTGCAAAAAAATATAAAATGCCATTGTCCTTGTGGAATTAAATGAACACACCTCCACAGGTCAAGCGGTCTTTTTCTATAACTCTGCGCCTCACGTTTATTGTACTTGTCCACTGCGGTGCAGAGTCTGCATGTAGTGCTCTCATCCCACAGGCATCCTGAGAAGAAAGCCATCAAAGACAGCTGCTAAGTTCTGCCTGCTCCTCCAAGGGGACAGCAGAAACTGCAGTGGCTCTCTGAATGCTCCCTGATGATGACTGCACTTCAAACAGCCATCCAAATGGATCCTCTTTTCACAAATGCTGTACACTTTTGATGTAAGTTTAAATGCCCTGCAGTGCTACACATTTTTCAAAAGACCTGCCATTTCAAAAGCTGATTATGTTCCAATATTGGGTAGGAGGGACAGCCAGTGAAGTCTGCTAGCCGCAGGCACTAACATTTTATCAATATAGCCGCCTCACTACATCTAACCTACCATTTGTTTAATTGAAGATTTTCCAATCTTAGTGTTGACGCTGGGTCAAGAAGCATAGCAGATTATTAACGGTTTGTAACATGTCTTACATCTGGCAAAAATCAATTATCTGATCTCTGAAAGAAACATCTTATCGTTTTACATCACAGTTCTGCGTTTCATTCAAACAATATGGGTAAAGAACCTTTGAAATATTTCTGTTTATAGCACGACATAGTGGGGGATCAGTCATTAGAAAACAATTCTGCAAAGCTAAATTATTTATCCAGACAAGCTGAAAACACAAAACTACAGTTGACATAACCCGAAGGTTTACTTTAAAATAAATCAGGTGCATCATTTGAAACATAACATCATTCATCATCATGTAGAGGATTTTCATTTTCAGGGAAAGCAAAGCATTATGATTGTCTAAAATAAGGAAGTTTCATTTTCAACTGGCATAGCTTATTATAATGATGAAGTGATCACGTTTCATAATCATTTAAACTTATTTTTGATAAAAATTATAGCAGACTAAAATGTATTTCTTTATAATGTGATACATCGAAATAAAGTCATTTTTTTCTTGTATGTTTCATTATGAAATTAAAATATAGTTCAGTGATTTTGTAAACTATTTTCTCATTGTTATTAAATTGCATTTTTTTCCTCAAGGAATACGCTGCCAAATTCAATATAGTACATAACTGTTTGTTTCTTAAAATCCTTCTGAATGAGTATGTATTAGAACGATGCCAACAGAATTACAAGAAGCTTGAAATCGGAGTAACTCAATTGAGCCATTTTGTCTGAACCGGAGAAATCACATAAAAAATCTATCCCTGTAGGAACTGCTGCTATTAACCATTTCCACTTTTAACCTGCATACATTCTGTGCAGAAAGACATATTTTAAACAAAATTTACATTTAAGAATACAAAAAACGAACATGTTTTACACATCTGAAGAAATATGGCTAAAAATATGAACGGAAAATCATGAAACCATAGATTACAAACTGAATAATCAAATGCAAAAGTCTAATATAACATCATATTAACCAATTCAATTTCCTGTCAATAATTATACAACAGTTAGACCTGTTTGTGATATCTGTGACACTGCCTTGACAGCTGATTTTGCATAATGGCTTCCGCACATGTACTGTATATTCATCTTCTGAGATACCCACCCATTCAAATCTCAAAGGTTTCTACAAATGGCACAGGTACGAGAGCAACCAAAAATAAAGATTTGAAATTAACTAATTTGAATGCAGATGCATAGTTTATTTTAAAAAAAAACCTCTCAGTAAATGCAAGACACTTTCCACTACCAGTCACGCTACAATTGTTTCTGCTAAAAAAATCATTTTATGTTGACTATTTGGCAATAATGCCAAATGCACAATGCAGACTACTAATATGTTTATATTAAACAATGTATAATTTGCACTGACATGGAATTTCTGCAAAGGTACCAAACGTAAAAGAGAACTTTTCCAAATTTATTTAGTTTAAGCACCACTGTGTTTCATGGTTCAAGGATGTTTATAACACCCAAAAGAAAGAAAGAAAGAAAGAAAGAAAGAAAGAAAGAAAGAAAGAAAGAAAGAAAGAAAGAAATGCACCTTTCACATTAATTTGGGAAAAGAATTACAGACTAACAACTAAGGCACATTATATTTTATTAAGACATGGACAATAATTTCAAAAACATTTGGAAGTTGCATTAGAATGGTTTATTAAGAGAAGCAAGAATACCGTCAGAATAATCCTGAGCTGATATACTTAATAGTTATATTATTAGTTATCGCTTATTACCTATTAAAGATCCAATATTAAAGCCTTTGGTGGCATTAAACACACACAGACACACACACACGCACACACATGCTACTATTACACTATCACAGATTTCAGCGTCATCACTCCTTATGCAAAATTCTTGAGTGGCACGTGGGAAAAAATTTATTATTAAAATATCTCTGGTGTGGTGATAGTGGAGGCAGCAACTGATTTGTTTAGTGCGGTTTGTGCAGTCCACTTCCAATCTTAATCCCCCTGGAGCTGGATGGATCAATAAACTGATTTGCAGCGCCAGAGTCATGAACTGGTGACTCTTCAGTAGCTGTCCGAGATAAGGTGCTGAAATCTCCAAGTGAACAGAAACACACTCTGCAGCCCACCAGTGCATATGTGCATATACATATACTGTACATACACACACATTATATTATATTATATTATATATAATACACAGTGATTAAAACGCCCCATTTATTTTATTAAAGTCATACAGTATTACAGATCCCTAAGATAATATAAATGTAAATTACGGTAATGTAAATTAATATAGCAATATTTTATAAAGAATGGAGACACACAAGAGGATATGGGGCTGTTTAATGTTCTGAACTGCATGCAGCATTCGTACACAAAAAGTGCCCATTGTATACACTTTAACCATTCAACTAAATGGTTTTATAGGGAAACAAAAGATATCCTTTACATTTGCATCACGAACTGAAATAATCGTATAAATTATCATGTTTCATATATGTGAATGCAATTAAAATTCACCGCGGCGAAGACAAGATGCTAAGTGTAAATAAGTCTGAAAAATGAACCCCGAATACATGTGTTAGGTGCTTTGGAAAATCTTAGGTGTTACTGAAAAAAAAAGACTTCTTGGGATGCAAATAATGAAACTCGAAAAATGCAGCTTACCAGAAACTGATGCGGGTGAATTCTTTGTATCTGAGAAATTTACAAATGACGAAAACAATTAAAGCGCTCATGCTGTTATTATATATTAAAAACTATTTAGCCTTTTTTTATTTTTAGTTGTACAAAGTACGTTTTGTTAGCTTTAGCAAAGTTAAATAGAGCAGGCACGCCGCTAGTGAAATATTTCATCATAGTCTTACGCTTCAGATATTTTAAATGACCAAGAAAAAAGAAGGAAATAATCAATGTTTTAAAAAATATAATACACGACGATGCTTCCTTTCAGTTACAGAATGGAATACGAATTTATTGAATGGGGGACGGGGTTTCTCGGAGTTTTCAGATAACTGGCATCCACATGTAAAGTTTATAAATAAGAAAAAAATGATTGATCTGAAAGGTAGCATAGATAAAGCAACGTATATCCACACTAAATCCACGAGAAGGCATGAAACTGAATTTTCAAATGACCTTTCTAACATATTATACCATGAAAGTATTGTATTATCAACAGCATCCTCGCGAACTTTTAATTCTTGCCAAGAACTATTAAGTCATCACATAAATGGAACTACTTTGAATGGACATGCGAATAATTCACAGAAAATTACATATTAAACAGGATCTTTTAGTGACCTTAGTTCAAGCATTTGTTTTTTGCAGTAAAAGCATTTTTAACATTTCTTAAACATTATTTTAGAGATGACGACAGCAAATGTTTCTTTGCCAAGTGCTAAGTCACAACGATGACGACTGATTTCACTAGTAAAGCGAACATCTTCTGCCTTCCAACCTGTTGCTCAGTCGACAGTCCATTTCATTGAGGAGGGCGAAAATTAAAAGCAATGCAGTTGTCTACGTGTTCCTCCAGGTGTATTTTCACATTAACAAAATATTTGCTTGTGCGTTTTCAGTTATATTTCTCGTATTATGTTTTCTTTTGAACAAGCACGCAAAAAGGAACACGCACAGACGTTTACGCAGATATTCATCTTTACATCTACTTAGCTCAGAAAAATCGCTTCTTACCTTCTCGGTGACATCAGAATTCAACTTATTCTCGCAGATGCTTGATCCGCGTGCGTCTTCTGAGACTGTTAAATTGCGAAACAAGCTAAGAGTGTATAGTACCCAGTTACTTGGGTTCTTAAAATTAAATAGAGGAAAGATCTTTTTTTCCTCTTTTTTTTCATTGTACACTGATCGTTTCTTGTCCGCTCTTACAGTACCTCTCAGTCATGCATGTAGACTGGAGTCGACAGCTTCTCTTTATACGGGAGCTGAGACAAAAGCCGGGATCCAATTTTCGTTGGAGGCTGTCTCTTTAAAGCCCTGCTCATCCCACAGGTGGCCTGTCAGTTTTACGGCCATCCGTGACGTCACAAACACACACACACACACACACACACACACACACACACAAAAGAACCTCACTTTCATAACAAAAGACCCCGGGGAAAGAAGGGGTCGATGGTGGCAATAGATTGCAAATGTCAAGTAGCATAGGAAAAGTGAGCTCCAGTATTGAGGCTGCGAGCAACAGTACCTCCTACATGACATTACAAAATAATAGTGCAATTAGCTTCGTGATTACAAAAAAAAAAAGAAAAAAAAAAAAGATACATACATCAGTTTCCTTCGGCATCTATCCTGGCGAGCATATTTAACAGTTCTTGCCATGCCTCAGTAGCTAATGCTAGCCTACACCGATTTAATGAAATTAACAGTATCCCCGTTTTTGAGCGTGTCTACGTGTCTGGGGCGGGGGCGTGGGGGGTTTGGGGAGCTGGAGTTAAAATACATATTAAAATGATGATCTCTTCAAAATCAAGTCCTGAATACGTCTTGTCATTTTATTTTTTATGAATGTGCGTTTAAACACATCGACGCATTTAATGTATTCATTTTGGTCCGCTTCACACAGCATGTATAAATGAATTGTCTCCATATCATTAGATTAAAGACGTAGATTTGCAGCAAAAATAGAGTTTATGTCACATGAAGTGTGAATGAGGCAGAGGATACCAGAAGAAGTAAAGAAGAAAGAAATAACCTCTTCAGGTCTAATCAAAACCACGAGTGACCGCATCCTAGTCGTACGTGAGCACGTGATATTCTGCGTATCTAATTCGTTCGTTAACCGTACACATTGTGATTTACCTTATTATCAATATCTCACACAGTTTCAGCTCAGCCCAAACATGCTCCACGCACTTTCATTATCGGCTCAGATTTCACTTCCTATCCTGCGGCTACAGACTAGGGGAGGTGGGGTCTTGACATTCACTATTATCTTGGTAGCCCGAGCCCAGTGCCAACTAGTGGTGCCTTGACTGCACTGCTGACGAAGATTTCCTCTGAAAGCAGAACCATATACAGTAGCTGGCTGCGGGGAGAGGGTAGCACAGCAAATGGGAAATATCGCTCAATCTAAATGTATTAGACAATCGCGCATTCTACAGAAGTTTAGCTTCGTGGCCAATTTGATAAACTGCAAAGTAAGTGCTGTTTAAACCGCGACAGCAATTTATAGTATAGTGTGGTGACTGGAAAAAGAGAATTAATAATTTTCTTTAAATATCTGTTGGTTTAAACAGAAAGCAAAATGACAGTTTAAAAGCCTTATTTTTCTTGGCATGTATTCTTACCGGCATGCCATGAGACTGCTAAACTACTTGTGACGCTTTCTTTATTTAATGATTTTATGTCCTACGTTAACAACTACTTATATAATTGTTTACTAGTCACATACAGTATCTGTCTAAGGCCAAATCCTGTCCGGGCCCATCTGTAATGATTTTGCTTATGTTACTGTATTTGCCTGCTTTGTACTAATCTACAGGTTTAATTCAGCTTGCCAGTTAAGTTATATAAAGAAAATTTTAAAATAATTCAAAAATTCAGAAAATGCAATATCCTTAATTAAAAAAAAATCAGAAAAGAACAAATGTTCAGATATATAAGCACTGCACAGTGAGGTATACAAGAGGTGCCAAAATGCCAAATCCAACAAATAAACATTGTTCAAAAGAACATAAGCTTACACAAAAAGGAATTCATAACCAAAAACACTTTCTAAGTTGTTAGCTGATAACAGTCTTTCAGCAATGGCAGCAGTTAGAGCGCTCTGCAGTAACTCATGAAAGCTGAAACAAGGGCTCCTAGGGATCAGGGAAAATTACAAGGAATAAACAAGGGGGAAGAGTAGTTAATGAAAATTTTAAAAAAATAAAAATGATTAAAATACAAAAACATAATCTTAACATGCCCCTATTTTGGCAGGTTAATCAGTCCTTGATTATCTAACACATCAAATTTCTAAATACATGTGTGTTAAGATAATTGGTAACACAGACACTTCACTGTCTATCTTTGCTTTCTCCACCAGGAACTGACACACCAAATAAATGGTTTTGTTGTATTCTGTTTTCCTGTAGCATCCCCAAATTGTGCACCTTAGAATGACTGGTAATTCTAGGCTGGCTCAGTATCGATGACTGAAGTGTGTATAACTATGTATGAGTATTTTTCTTCTTTTGGCTGCTCCCATTAGGGGACACCACATCTTCTTTCATATCTTTCTGTCTTCTGTATCTTGCTTTGTCTCACCCATCACCTGCATGTCCTCTCTCATCACACCCATAAACCTTCTCTTAGGCCTTCCTCTTTTCCTCTTTCCTGGCGCCTCTATCTTCAACATCCTTCTCCTAATATACCCAGCATTTCTCCTCTGCACATGTCCAAACCAATGCAATCTCGCCTTCTTCACTTTGTCTCCCAACTGTCCAACTTGAGCTGACTCTCTAATGTCCTCATTTCTAATCCTGTCCATCCTCGTCACATCCAATGCAAATCTTAACATCTTTAACTCTGCAACCTCCAGCTCTGTCTCCTGCTTTCTGGTCAGTGCCACCTTTTCCTGCCCATATAACACAGCTGGTCTCACTACCATCCTATAGACAATTCTCTTTCACTCTTTCTGACACCCGTCTGTCACAAATTACTCCTGACACTCTTCTCCACCCATTCCACCCAGCCTGCACTCTCTTTTTCACCTCTCTTCCACAATCCCCATTACACTGTAGTGTTGATCCCAAGTATTTAAACTCATCCACCTTCACCAACTCTACTCCTTGCATCCTCACCATTCCACTGACCTCCCTCTCATTTACACACATATATTCTGTGTTGTTCCTACTGCCCTTTATTCCTGTCCCCTCTAGAGCATATCTCCACCTCTCCAGGGTCTCCTCAACCTGCTCCCTACTACCGCTACAGATCACAATGTCATCAGCAAACATCATAGTCCATGGGGACTCCTGTCTAAACTCGTCTGTTAACCTGTCCATGACCATTGCAAATAAGAAAGGGCTCAGAGCCGATCCCTGATGTAATCTCACCTCCATGTTGAATGCATCCATCACTCCTACTGCAGTTCTCACCAATGTCACACTTCTCTCATACATATCCTGTACAACTCTAACATACTCCTCTGCTACTCCCAGCTTCCTAATACAATACCCCAGCTTCTCTGAAGGCACACTGTCATATGCTTTCTCCAGGTCCACAAAGACACAATGCTACTCCTTCTGGCCTAGGTTTGAGTATGTAGGTCTGCTATTTCTCATGAGAAACTGTTGAATGTTCCTTTTATTTCACAATGTATTCATTCATTATCCATTTAATTTCTGCAGTAACCAGTGGTCTTGCGAATCTTCACGGGAACCCCACTACACTCTTCAATCTACTTTCAGTGCATCAAGATGATTAAAGTTTCATCATAAATTGCACCGTTTGCAAATCTTCATGGACACCATATCTCCCCCCTGCCACTCATTTATCAGGTGTTGACGTATTCCAACATTTGAAACTGCAGCAGGGAAAACTCTTAGATCGAATAAAAAGAGTATCGCCGGTAACTTGGTTCCACTTCAAAAAATGAACATTTAAGCTGTAACTTACATACGCTGTCACTGAATTGATCAAAGCAAGTATTTCAAAATATGGGGATTGTTGTAACTATGCTAATCTATATGTTAAAAGGAGGTTTCTTTCTCTAAAGAAAATTAACATGTGACATGTTCAAAACTAGACAAAGAGTAAAATATCTTCTGCATAAAGTGTATAATTCAGGTATCTATACTAATAAAAGGCAAAGCTCTCACTGACTCACTCGCTCACTCACTGACTCATCACTAATTCTCCATCTTGCTGTGTAGGTAGAAGGCTGAAATTTGGCAGGCTCATTCCTTACAGCTTGCTTACAAATGTTAGGCAGGTTTCATTTCGAAATTCTATGCGTAACGGTCATAACTGGAACCTACTTATATACATATACGGCCATAGCTTGCAGCTCGGTCGCCGTGTGAGGCGGAGTTGCGTCCCCCATCGTCACGCCTCCCACATAGTTGAGTGCCTGCCCATATAAGGCCGTCCGTCAGCAGCAATCCAATAGACACCCTGCCGCTAAATATTCGTGGGTGAAGGAATGTGCTTATGCAAACGAAAAAGGCAGCAAAAGAATATGAAGCGAGTGACACATACAAGCATATTCATAAGTGCAGCTACTGCGGAAACAAAGCACGGTGTAAAGCTTAACTTTAAATTAAGTTCATAGACACGCTGCCGCTGGCGTTTGTCATGCCTAAGACGAATACGATATTCGCGAGATACAAGTTTACTGAGAGGATGCAGGGTATAACCGAGACTTTTGATCACTTTGTAACGGAGTTAAATTGCTGATGAAGGACTGTACTTATGCAAATGAAGATGAGATGGTCAGGGATAGAATAGTGTTTGGCACAAACTCAGCAAAAGTGCGAGAGAAACTTTTTACGTTCATAGACACGCTGCCGCTAAATATTCGCAAGCAAATCAACAACTTAATACTGGGAATGCCTGTTAAACATCTTAGATTCACGAGTACCGATTTGGGTAGTGATCACTTCGATGAATGAAACCTGTTATCTTTACAACGGTTGACAACGAAGATGAGATGGTCAGCGATAGACTAGACAAACGCGGAATGTAACTTGAACACAACACATCCTCCAAATACGAACCTGATTGAAAGAAATAATGACAATCAAATCCTTGATGACAGCAACACTCATAACAGTCACAAAACAATTACATTGACAATCATGTTATGCGATTTTTAAAATGTTTTCTTTTCTTTTTCATAACTTCTTTAACACACTTCTCCTCCGCTACGAAGCGCGGGTATTTTGCTAGTATTATATAACTTACTGTTTTAAAAATAAATTAGCAATTTCCTGTAATTCTCTTTTTTTTTTTAAACTCCGGGAAGTGTGCCAGCCCACCACAGGGCACACACACACCAAGCACAATTTAGAATCACCAATGCACCTAACCTTCATGTCTTTGGACTGTGGGAGGAAATCAGAGCACCCGGAGGAAACCCACACAGAAACGGGGAGAACATGCAAACTCCACACGGGGAGGACCTGGGAAGCGAACCCAGGTCTTCTAACTACGAGGCAGCAGCGATACCCACTGCGCCACCCATTTTCCTGTAATTCAAAACTTAAATGGCTCCTTTCTCCAATTTTATAAAATGAGTAGGTGTCTTATTTTATGACTGATTTTAAACTTTAATTGTAACATACATAAAGTTGATTGTCACTATACTAAGTTTCACTTAAGATTAACCTTCACAGATTTTCTGTTTGAAATCGATACAACCACCCTAAATTTCCCCAATGAAAAGTACACAAAAAACAAACAATCAGAAACAGCTCAGAAATGTGACTTAGCTTTGCAAAAATCAAAAAAGGTAAAGAAATGTAATATTTTACTACAACTGCTGCACATTATGAAACCTGCCCGGTGCTTTGGGTCAGCTTTGACCCATCATTTGCTTAAAGATTTGTTTGTTCACTAACCCTAAATTTTGTCTTAGAAATGTGAAAAATTTTAGTAAAGTGACCTAACTTTACAAAATAGAACTTTTTTTTTTCACATGTGATATTTTTGTACAGCTGCTACCCATTTTGAACACTGCCATGCCCTTCAGGTCAGTTTTGACCCGCTATTGACTTTAATGGGTTTTCTGCTCGATTTAAGGTGCCTTGCTTGTTTGCAACTTATAAAAATCCCAAATGTCCTCTGTTCTAAAAGTTAGGATCATTGGCAATACAGGCTAAGATGACCAAACAATATAAAATGAGTTTGTGGTGAAAATTTTGATGTCCAGGACACCAAAAAAGATGGGTGTTAGAATTGGATCAACAACACCAGGAAGGCACAGAATTGAGTTAGCACTTGACAACACTATGAGGTCTTAATGAACACCAGAATAAGTTTTGTTACCTTAAATTTACAAACCATGTAAGGACTAAAATCCAAAGGTTATTTTTTTTTTTTTTTATGAAAGAAAAGAAAAATCAGCTTTAAGGAAAATGATTGATAACCTTCACTTGAATTCACTTGATTTTGCTTAGAAATATCTGATTTGAATTTCTTGTGTTCTTTGTTTATTTTATATTAAATTGCAGGTAACTTTTAAGTACAATTTATATGCATGAACCTTTGAAATGTCTTAAAGACTGTGAAATGATAAAGAAAAAAGAAATAACTGTGAATGTTAGAAATAAAGTTGTCACTAAACATAAAACGCTCCAAGGCCACAAATCAGTTTCTAAAGATCTTAGCATTTCTCTTTCAATAATTGTCATTGTTATCAAAAGGAAGCTGCGGTTGTAGGAGGAAAATCTGACACCAGACATTTTCGGTAGACGGTTAAAAAGTCTGAAGAAACATCACAAGCCACTTCCAAAGCCAAAAAAATGATTTTAGCACACAGTTTGTGGTGGACAGTACACCAAGAAGGGTTATTCAACTGAAGGGCCATTTATAACAGAGGAAGAGTCAGCAGGAGCGGAGCGGGTCTCAAAATCAGCCCGGGCATCCTTCAACGAGTGAGGTGACGAGGTCGACCCACTCAGCCCATTATTCATTGTAATTTTCCTAAAATTTGTGATGAGTACGCGGCTCAATACTTGCTATGCACCTATGATATAAACTCTGTCTAAACTGTTGGCAAACTTAATCTGTACATGATTGTTTAGTGGAGCACTTTAAAACACTGCTGAAAACATATTACTTTAACATGGCTTTCTCATAGATTCATCTTAGTTAAATCCTGATGCTCTGTATATTCAATTAATTATCATTATTATTCATGGTGGCTCCAAAATTCGTACTAACCCCTACTTTCTCTTCTGTTCTTTTTCCGGTTTTCTGTGGTGGCGATCTGCGCCACCACCACCTAATCAAAGCACCGTGATGTCCTACATTCATGGAGTAAGGCCAGATGTCCACAAGACCATCATCATCAAATTCTTCCATGAGAACCCTGAATACAATGAGGACTGATTGAGGTCATTTATGTTAGGTAGAATGCCTAGAGGGGACTGGGTGGTCTCGTGGCCTGGAACCCCTGCAGATTTTATTTTTTTCAGCAGCCGGCTGGAGGTTTTTTTTTCATTTTTTATGTCCTTCCTGGCCAACAGACCTTACTTTTATTCTATGTTAATTAGTGTTCCCTAATTTTAATTATTTATTCTGCCTTTTTTCTCTTTCTTCATCATGTAAAGCACTTTGAGCTACATGTTGTTGTTGTTGTAGACACAACTTAAAATTTGACGACATGCTTAGAAATAAAATGTAATGAAAATAAAAATTTAGTAACACGGCTTACACGTTATTTGAGTACACATCAAAAATCAATGTCGTGCATAAGTGCCAGTAACCTAGTAGGCTAGTAGCTGCTCATTTACAATGGAATAAATTATAACCAAGGTTATAATGAAAACCTCACATGATTGAAAAGTTCCATTAACTTAATAATAAACTATAATTGTTCTGTCCTAATATGAAAAATTCTTATCCTGTTCTTTATAACTTAATTTCATCATACTAATAATTGCAGCTAAAAAGCACTAATTATCGCTCACGTCGACGACCAGAGAACAATAAAATGCAAAATCTAGACTAATTATTAGTACTGAAGAATTTAAATACTAGATATGAGATAAAATGAATTGCAATAATGTATATGCTAACCGAAATGTAGCGGTATCATAACAGAAATCAGCAAATGGCAGTTTTCAACAAATGTTTTGCTGCAACGTTGTGTACTGACAACTAAAACAACTTGATGATGTAATACTGTATATTATATAGGACTAGATACAGTAAATCGGAGTACCGGACAGATAATGTTTAGTAGTTTAGAAAATTAATTTTAATGTCAAACAGTAACCAATACATAAAATTTATTTCATGAAACGGCTGGCCTATGACCATACCAGAGACCGCAGCCCACTGGGCACTGCCCAAATGCCCTAATGGCCAGTCCGCCCCTGAGAGTAAGACTAAGCTTTCCCTAAACCTAATCAAAGCTATGTCTTTCTGTAAACCCATGACACAAGTCAGAAATGTATTCTTTCAGTAAAATGAGACCATTCCTCTAGAATTAAACACAGTGCATAAGAGTAAACTTGCTTTTTGAACATATGCTTTCTTCCTGTCTAGTTCATATTTCTCATTCTAATTTTAAAGTAGTCTTTGTGATAGCACATTGAAACCATTTTGCTTAAAAGTTGTAACATATTCGTCAGTACTTTGTGTATTGTTCTAAAGATTGCCACCATTTTTCTTTCATCAGCAATAATCCTTCTGCTAGCCCCTTGGTTCCCGACCTGTGACATCATGTCCATTTCTTATTTATCATGGTATTGTACAGTTGTTGGTATCCAAGGCTTTTGGCTTCATATAAAAACAGACAAATCTTTGTTGATGTTAGTGTCGGTTAGAACAGGACTCTTTTATAATACTTAGGATTTCAGATTCTTGTTATCATGACTGTGATTTTTTTTTTTTTATTAACATTTTGGATATGGTAACTGGTCTTGTTGTCTGCTTTTGTCCTCAGACAGTTTTCTGTTTCAGAGACTATTCTTTAGCTTTGCCCTTGTTTGAATAATCTGCACAATCAAAGTTGTTCTTCAATCTGTCCCTTTGGAAATGACAGTTTTCATTTTGGCTATAATAAACAGGATCAACAAAGCCACATTTAATGGTATTTGTCAGTGGCTTAGAAGACCTCAAGATTATCATGATACTATGGAATGTAATATCCAATCCAATGTTTTGAAACCTGTCTCCATGAATGGTGCTGCATACTCTGGTAGGATAGTCCTTCCAAAACGAAATCCAGAATCATCCAGGAATGGCTCAAGAAGAAACACCAAACTGATCTGGAATGGTCAGTAATGAGTCCTGGGCTGAGTCTTATTTAAAGAGTATTGCGAGACCTGAAGACAGGAGACAAGGACATCATCTGAGACTGCAGATTTAGAATGGCCTGCAATAATCACTTGGGGCAAAAATTCAGTACAAAGGTATAACATGCCAACTGATTCATACAAGAAACATTTAGTGAAGGTTAACCTCTTTGAAGGCTTTGCAAATAAGTACTAGTTCAAGACAGCATGCCATTTTTTTTAGCTTTGTACACATACTGTAAGATGTAGACTTTACACTTTGTGATAAATAATTGAACATTGACACAAAAAGAGGATTAGAGCAGCCTCCCGTATACTTGGAAATTGGCTGCTAAAGCGAAAAGGAGGAGGAAGAGGAATGGAGTACATGCTGATACAGCACATTGTCACACATGACATCACATGACAAACCAACTCAGGATCCCAGATTAGGACCTGAGTGCAGCCATGCAATGGGGTGACACCTCAGCACCACACTAGTTCAGATGGAATGGAACCAGTGGGAGGTGTCCTATGGTGGCTGGAGTGCCAATTCTGCCACCAACCCCCAAGATTTTCCCTGCAGGTTGGAGGGCCTTCATGCAGGGTTGGATGCAGATTAACATCATACCCAGCACAGAGCAATTGCAGGTTAAGGGCCTTGCTCAAGGGCCCAACACTTTTGGTGTTTACGGGATTTGGACTGGTAACCTTCTGATTACCAGTGCAGATCCCTAGCCTAATAGCCACCACTCCACCCAAAAGCAAAAAGGTTGAGAAAAAAATTATCTTTACGGACATGAGTCCGAACCAGAACTGAGATTTGTTACAGACATGGTGGGTTTAAAAGATGGAAGGAGGAAGTGATGTCTGTCACAAGCTGCCTATGGGAGTGGGTAACCTGCTAGTAGCTTGGGACCGACCAGGACTGGAAGTTGATGCTGACAGAGTCGAAACAAAAGAATTACAGCAGGAGGAATGGATAAAAGTAAAACAGCTGTTTATTATATTTGTCTATCGGAAAGAAAAGTTCTGGTGCAGGAATATATATAGTGCCCACAATCACACACAAAAATTTTACAAAGTAAAAAAATAACCCATAAACTTCTGCAAGGACATACGTTGTTCAAACAACAACAACAAAAAAAAAATCCAAAATATGGCTTTATCCTCAAAGGCAACCTTCTCTCTCTGGGAAAAAAAAACTGCCTGACCATTAACTGAGAAATAAGGCTCTGAAACAGTCTTAAATAATTGAGCTCCTTAAACTACCAAACTATAGGGAGCCTGAACTGACTAATAGGAGACTGTTGTTATCTACGCAAGCAGCCCATGAACACCTCTGTAATCCCAAGTCAGTTAACCAACCCCAGCAGACAATGTCTCACACCTTGTAAAGCCGATGCCATTTCTCACTTGGAGTACACTGCTGCAGGGCAAAACTAACTGTATTTCCATTAAGGTGGAAAATGACCTAAATGCCTCACAACCAAACTAAACCTAACCCTGCTCAATAGAAACAATATAAAGAACAATATTATTATTATTTCAAAACCCTCCCCTGGCTGCCTTTTTCCAGATTCCTGAGCACGGCGCAAGCTCCCGACCAAAGTGCCACATTTAAAATGGCATCTGGATTGGCACACGCATCTTTATTTGTAAGGAGACGGCCGGAGAATAAGGAGCTATAGTAACCCCCTCCCTTCATGCGCTAACGATTGACAGTGAGTCCTGGTATTAAAAAACCTTCGTTCTCAGTTATTCCCTGTTACAATAACTGCGATGTTTAACAACCTTGTTGTGCTGCAGTGCACTCAAAGTTGTGCCAGTTTCAGCTGCAAGTTGCTATGGGGACATGTTTCTGTGTCACAGTATCTTTAGGGGTGAAACCGGAAGTGACATCTTCAGGTGTGGAACCAGAAGTGACGTTCAAGGGCCCAGGCGGAATTTCCTGCATTTGGTCTGCAGGAAAAAAAGAGAAAGGGTCAGTGCACTCTGCCACCCCTTGGTCTGAGAAGGAATTACCTTCTTTTGAGCCCTTTAGCTGCCTCCCATCCGCACGTGTGACAACTTTTTTCCTTACTCTGCTATTTTAAGCTGTAAATTAAGCTAATAAAAATAAGAATGCCATTATTTGTTGCCCACTCTCTAAATCACGCAGCTATTATGACATTGTTTTTAACCATGCTCCACTTATTTTGGAACAAAAATTACTACTCTGCATTTATACATCCTACAAATGGCAATTGAGCCAATTAATGCTAACTGACAAAAATCGGTTTGGTGGGCTCAGAATTGGGTCACTGCTTTTTGCAGATGATGTTGTCCAGTTTGCTTCATCAGGTCGTGATCTTCAGCAGCAGCATCTGGGAAGGGAATCAGCACCTCCAAATCCGAGACTATGGTTTTCAGCTGGAAAAGTGTGGAGTGCCCTCTTAGGGTTGGGGGAGAGATCCTGCCCCAAGTGGAGGAGTTCAAGTATCTCGGGGTCTTGTTCACGAGTGAGAGAAGAATGGAGCGTGAGATTGACAGGCGGATCGGTGCGGCGTCCGCAGTGATGCGGGCTCTGCATCGGTCTGTCGTGGTGAAAAAGGAGCTGAGCCGTAAGGCAAAGTTCTCAATTTACCAGTCGATCTACGTTCCTACCCTAACCTATGGTCAGGAGCTTTGGGTAGTGACCGAAAGAACGAGATCGCGAATACAAGCAGCTGAAATGAGTTCCCTCAGCAGGGTGTCTGGGCTTTCCCTTAAAGATAGGATGAGAAGCTCAGTCATCCGGGAGGGGCTCAGAGTAGAGCCGCTGCTCCCCCACATCGAGAGGAGTCAGATGAGGTGGCTCGGGATGATCAGGATGCCTCCTGGACGCCTCCCCGGTGAGGTGTTCCGGGAATGTCCAACCGGGAGGAGGCCCCGGGGAAGACCCAGGACACGCTGGAGGGACTATGTCTCCCGGCTGGCCCAGGAACGCCTTGGGATTCTCCCGGAAGAGCTCAAAGAAGTGGCTGGAGAGAGGGAAGTCTGGGCCTCTCTGCTCAAGCTGCTGCCCCCGCGACCCGACCTCGGATAAGCGGAAGAGGATGGATGGATGGATGCAATGCATCTCCAGGGATATCTGCAGGAATACTTTGAGAAATGCTTAAAGTGTACTTGAGAGGACATATCATTTCATATGTTTCACATAAAAGTAAATTAAACTAGATGAGCATCAGAAATAATCATTGAGATTTCAAAAAATTGCTGAAGTATATGCAAAATTGCCAAATGCTACGTTCTACCAAAAAAGACAGACAAATAGAATTCAATTTTCCAACTACAAGAGACAGAGAGCATATATTCTTAATTCTCACCATTCTTAATGTGAACACACAGAAAGGGCTTTTAGCTCAACAAATGTAAAATACTGCAATTGAAGAGATTAAGAATGCAGTTGGAACTAAATTCAGCAAACACAAAAAATGACTAACATACCATAAGACTTTATATACTTAGAAGAGTAAAAAATTTTATCTTTGGTAAAATACAAATGTTCTAGCTCATTGCATAGAGGAGCCATGTGTAAAGGACTAAGGCATTGTGAAACCCAAGATGCCATACATTACCTAGAAGGTAGGAAAGCTGCAGGTCCAGTTGGCCATACAATGGCGTTTGTAAAACCCTCACTTTTAAATTAGTGCAGGTAATACTAGTTACAGTTTAATAATATGTTTTTGAGCTTCTCGTAGATCATATTGCAATAAGTAAAAAATAGTTTAAGTTTCATCATATTGGCAGGTAAGAATACATTAGGTACAACATTCCAAACATTAATGCTGAAAATTAAATTATTTTAAAGTAAACTCCACATCAGTCACCAACCTGTTTATGTAACTATGTGAATATACAGCCAATGTGTACTGCTTTGTAGGAACGAAGTTAAAACTTTAGTTTTCAAGGAAAGAACTAGGAGATGAAGAGGCAAAAAGTCTTTGTTAGAGAAAGTCCAAGGCTAAAAACTGTTAATCAAAATAAAAGTGACAAAAGTAAGCCTAGTATGTAAACCAGAAGTCGAAGTGGAAAAAAAACCAAAATGCACTGTCCACAATAGATTTTGATCTGAAACCAGGAATAATACTGTAGGTGTCAGGAGGAACACGTCACACCTTTGAACGCATTTCTGGTTGTAACATCACAACACACAGTTTCCTGGAGTCATGTGTTAGTAGTAGCAACATGTTGCTAGTCGCAAAGCGGCCACTGGGACCAAGACAAATCAAAAAAATATTGTTGCTCATGATAATAAAAATAGCATCCAAAAATGTAGACAAGTTAAACTGATATTAAGCCTACCCAAGTAGGTTTATTTTAGAAAGAGATTAACAATTCCTGCCAGATTTAGGTCATTCCTCATAAGTGTGATTTTTTTTGCTCCCTATTTATTTGATGCAGAGAGTCTGCTCCAGACCAGGATTGTGAGTTAGTGGTTCTTTAAGATGAGTATCACAATTGACTTTGAATTTATTTGGTATTTTTGCACTATTTGTTGCTTATGGATTAGATTTATTTATTGTGTTTTGCTTTTCTTTAGGGATACCCCTTTTGTTATTTTTCAAGCAAATAAAATTTTTACTTAAAAAGATATATCATAGGCAGAGATTTGACATTTTCACTTTCTTGTTGGGCATTTAGTGAATTGTGTGGCTTTGAAACAATTTCATATATATATATATATATATATATATATATATATATATATATATATATATATATATATATATATATATATATATATATATATACATACAAACAAAAGGAGCCACAAAAAGGTTTGGGCTAGCCACCTGTATATTGTTCCTGGCTGCATAATGGATAGAATTGATGTACAGATGAGTACAGGTACAGAACTGAATTGCTGAGATAAAGATGGTGGTTTTAAGGGCAAGCAGAAGTGACATCAGTGTGGGCAGAACTGGAAGTGACATCATCAGGGCTAGGCTGAATTTCCCCTAAGTGGTCTGTAGTGGAAAGAGACAAAAGATTAGTACACTTTGCCACCCCTTGGTCTAGTGTGAAATTGCCTTCATTCAGGCCCTTTAGCTGACTCCCATGCACACATATGTGACTATATATATATATTGTCACGCACGCGCGAGTAGGAGACCGCGGACGGACCTTAACACGCTTGGGAAGACATTCGCCGGCAGGGAGTGGCGAGGTACTAACCTTTCTCCTTTGCTTTCTTACAGAAGAAAAGACACTCCGCCACCATAAGCCTCATTTTCCCGCAGCACGTTACTTCCGCCCTTCCTCCTCCATTGTTCCTGACGTCATCGATCCCATCTTCCCCCACGGTTCCTTCCCAGCATTCCTCCACGTCCGGCTCCTCCTTCATAAAATGGCCGCCGACGCCATTTTCGGCGTCGTGCATATGTATTTGCTTTGATTTATGTATTGACCTGATTTTTGTTTACTGTGAAGAGTAATTCAGTATACGGGGCTGGAAACACCAAACCTTTATGCTGTCTTCTTCTTCATTTATTACAGTGGCGTAGCCGGCAGGATAACTGCTCCGATAATATGACTGAAGGACAGGACCTCAACACAGTGCTGCAGGGGATGAATACCCAGCTCCTGTCCCTGCAGCAAGCGCAAGCCACTACCACCCGGGAGTTGGAGGCAACGAAGGCCAGGTTGGCAGAAGCCCAGAGGGTAAGGCCCAATCCGCCTCGACCAACGCCTCCGCCTCTGGTACCCATGACGGACGCAGACGACGTCTAGTTGTACCTGGGCATTTTTGAAAGGACGGCCACCCGGAACGAGTGGCAGCAGTCCGAGTGGGCGTCCATTCTGGCGCCCTACCTGAAGGGACCCGCGCAGCGGGCTTACTATGATCTCCCCGAGGAGGAGGCTGCGAGCTACGACCTCCTAAAACAGGAGGTCCTGGCACGCTATGGCATCACACCGGGCCAGCAGGTGGCTGAATGGCGAAGCTGGCAATTTGATCCGGAGAAGCCAGCCCGAGCCCAGGCCTTCGACTTCTGGGGAAAAATGGGGCGTTGGCTACGGCCCGAGGGTCCCCAAGCCCGGAAGGTGGTGGAGCAGGTGGCTTGTGAGGGCTTGGTTAACGCCATGCCCAGCTCCCTCACCCAGCAGGTCCGGCGCCATCCTTATAAGGATATGCCAGGACTCCTGGAAGTCCTCGAACGCCAGCTCACGGTCCTCCGAGCCGGGGGGTCAGAAAGGCAAGCTCGTGGGAACCAACAGGGACGGGCGGCCACCCCCGAGCCCTTGGTGCGCTACGGAAGCGCTATCGAAACCCAAAGAAAAGCCGGCCTCCCCGCACTGTTACAAGTGCAGTGAGACCGGCCACCTGCTGCCGACCTGTCCCATGAACATCGACACGGAGCCGATGGACTGCACCTGGGCCACAGCGGAAAGGTACTGTACCCCGTCGCATCCCTTGGCGAGTCCGAACACGGGAGTGGTGTTGTTGAATGGGCATGCGGTGGTGGCTCTGTTTGACTCCGGCAGCAACATAACCATTGTGGCTCGCCGTTATGTGTTACTGCGACAGTGGCTAAAGCAACATCTGCAAGTCACTTGTGTGCATGGGGAGACCAAGTCGTATCGTTCCACACAGTGTTACATCACCTGGAAGGGGGACTTGACTAAGTTGATGGTCGCGGTGTTGCCCGAAACCCCCTATCCAGTGATCTTGGGACAAGACTGGTCACACAAAAAATGCGGTAAGACACACACCGCTCCCGGGGCCTCGTTGGGTCTGGCTATGAGGGGGCAAGGTGCCCTTCCCGCGGTCTCCACGCCGTGTTCTGGGGCAGGCCCTAATGGCGCAGGCACATCGGGGGACGCGTCCTCGGTGACGGACCCTGAGCCGGAAGTATCCGCCGGGGAAGGAACAAGCCAGGGAACTCTTCCAGTGGCCAACTCACAAGACCCACTGAGTAACTTGGATCACCAATTTCGATCCACACCTGCCTCATTTAAGAGAGAGCAGTGGAATGACGATTCCCTGTGGTTTGCCCGGAATGCGGTTGTTCTTCCAGGCAGCTCACAAGCCGACAGATCCATACCACGCGAGCCCTTTTTTGTGCTTGAGAACGATCTGTTATATCAGGTGGCGACCCACGAGGGCAAGGTGCGGAAGTTGCTCCTAGTTCCGCGTACCTTCCGGCGGGAGGTATATGAACTAGCTCACGCTCAGTTCCTAGGCGCCCACCTCGGGGCCAAAAAAACTTTAGAGAGGATTAAACTCTGCTTTTACTGGCCTGGGATCAACGAGGAGGTCCGGCATTTCTGCCAATCCTGCATGGAGTGTCAGATTCGGCAGATTCCTAGGTGGGACCGTGCTCCTCTCGTCCCTATACCCCTGATCGATATTCCCTTCGACAGAATAGGGGTGGACTTAGTAGGACCCCTGGAACCCTCAAACCGTGGCCATAAGTACATATTGGTCATGGTGGATTACGCTACCCGATACCCAGAGGTGGTTCCCCTGCGCTCCGCTAACACAAAAAATATCACACGGGAATTAGTCAACTTATTTTCTAGAGTGGGTATACCCAAAGAAGTCCTCACGGACCAGGATACACCCTTCACCTCGGTTACGTTCAGTGAGGTCACCAAATTACTCCGGATAAAGCACCTGAAGACGTCTGTCTATCACCCGCAAACAGATGGGCTGGTAGAGCATTTTAATCAGACGCTTAAACAGTTGCTCCACAAAGCAGTCAACGCTGACGGCAGGAACTGGGACCGGGAAGTGCCCCAGGCCTCTACAGGCTTCTCCCCTTTTGAGTTGTTGTATGGGCGACAACCCCGAGGAATTTTGGACATACTAAAAGAGGGCTGGGAGGCTGAGGCCCTTCCCTCCTCCAATATATTATATTATATAGTATGTGGCGCAACTGCGCGACAGGCTCACTAAAATCAGGCCGCTCCTAAATGACCACGTGACTCGTGCGCAGGCAGCGCAGGCCCGGTGTTACAATCGTAACTCCGTCCTCTGGGAGTTCCGCCCGGGGGATCGAGTGATGGTTTTCGTTCCTACCTCCCACTCTAAGTTACTAGCTCACTGACAAGGGCCATACGAGGTTAAGAAAAGAAAGGGGCTCGTCGACTATTTGGTTAAACAGCCCAATCGTCGGCCGAGTGCGAGGATATACTACGTAAATTTATTAAAACCCTGGAAGGATAGGGAGGAGTCTCCCGACACACGTAGATCCCTCTCCCAATTCACATGCACGTCTGCCCTTAACCTTGGTGACGAGCTGACACCCCTACAGCGGCAGGAGATAACCCACGCAATCCGAGCTGTCCCCGAAGTAGTGAGCGAATCACCCGGCCGGACCTCGCTGATTACGCATGACATAGTCACGGACCCCGGAGTAATCGTCCGGGAGAAAACCTATAGACTCCCGGAGGCAAAACGCACTGAAGTGGAATTGGAGGTGCAACGGATGTTGGATATGGACATTGTTGAGGAGAGCCATAGTTCAGTCCTATCGTCCTCGTTTCCAAGCCGGACGGCTCCTGGAGGTTCTGTAATGACTTTAGACGTCTAAATCAGGTCTCCAAATTCAATGCCTACCCGATGCCCCGCAGTCATGACCTACTTGAGCGGCTGGGTACGGCTCGATACTTGACTACTCTTGATATGACGAAAGGGTATTATTCCCTTAACGGCATCTGCAAAAGAGAAAACGGCCTTTAGCACCCCTAGCGGACATTGGCAATACAAGGTCCTCCAATTTGACCTTTCAACGTCTGGTGGATAGAGTGCTGAAGCCCCACCAGTCCTATAGTGCCACCTACCTGGATGACGTAGTCATCTATTCTGGCACCTGGAAGGAGCATCTATTGCAGGTCTCTGCTGTCCTCGCGACACTAGCTAAAGCTGGCCTCCACATAAACCCTTGTAAGTGTTTTTTTGGCTTGAAGGAGGCCACGTATTTAGGCTACCTGGTGGGACGAGGACAGGTGAGACCACAATGTTCAAAAATCAAGGACATCTTGGAATGGCCCCGTCCGAATACCAAGAGACAGGTGCAGGCTTCTTGGGGTTAGCAGGGTACTACCGCTGGTTTGTACCCCGCTTCTCCGAACGGACAGCACCCTCGACCAATTTAACAAAGAAGGGCACTCCCTTATACGTGGTATGGAACGACAAGGCGGTACACGCATTCAGTGACCTGAAAAAGGCCCTAACGTAGGCACCTGTATTAAGGACACCTGATTTTGGGCTCCCTTTTATTCTCCAGACCGACGCTTTGGACACAGGCCTGGGTGCCGTGTTGAGCCAAAGCGTCTTTGGTGTCGAACACCCCGTGATGTACTTAAGCCGGAAACTGCTGGACCGAGAGACCAGGTATGCGGCAGTGGAGAGGGAGGCCTTGGCCATTAAGTGGGCGGTGACCCATCTCCGTTACTACCTTTTGGGTCGTGAATTCACTCTGGTGACTGATCACGCTGCGCTTCAGTGGATGTCCCTACACAAAGAGTCAAATCCGTGGGGTCACCAGGTGGTTTCTGGATTTGCAACCGTATAAGTTCACTGTCACTTATCGTCGCGGCAACCTTCAGGCCAATGCCAATGCCCTCCCTCGTATCCACGACCTCTCGGTTAGGTCCACCCGACCTGACGGTCTTGGGCTGGGGTCGTATCACACGCAGTAGGAGACCGCGGATGGACCTTAACACACTTGGGAAGACATTCGCCGGCAGGGAGTGGCGGGGTACTAACCTTTCTCCTTTGCTTTCTTACAGAAGAAAAGACGCTCTGCCACCATAAGCCTCATTTTCTTGCATCACGTTACTTCCGCCCATCCTCCTCCATTGTTCCTGACGTCATCGATCCCATCTTCCCCCACGGTTCCTTCCCAGCATTCCTCCACGTCCGGCTCCTCCTTCATAAAATGGCTGCCGACGCCATTTTCGGCGTCGTGCATATGTATTTGTTTTGATTTATGTATTGACCTGATTTTTGTTTACTGTGGAGAGTAATTCAGTATACTGGGCTGGAAACCCCAAATCTCTATGCTGTCTTCTTCTTCATTTACTACAATATACAGTGGTACCTCGGTATACGTTTGCTTTGGAATAAGTCCAACTTGGTATACGTCCTGTTTAGAGGCGAAATATTTTGCTTGGTATACGACCTTTGTTTGGAATACGACTCGTGTGCTAGAACAACACGTGTGGTATACCTGGCGCGCCTTCAAAAAAAAAGGACCAAGTTTTAACCTGTACAGTAATCCCTCGCTATATCGCGCTTCGACTTTTGCAGCTTCACTCTATCGTGGATTTAATATGAAAGCATAACTAAATATATAATGCGGATTTTTCACTACTTCGCGGGTTCTGCGGACAATGTGTCTTTTTACTTCCTGTACATGCTTCCTCAGTTGGTTTGCCCAGTTGATTTCATACAAGGGACGCTATTGGCGGATGACTGAGAAGCTAACCAATCAGAGCACGCAGTTAAGTTTTCCTGACTGAGAAGCTAACCAATCAGAGCACGCAGTTAAGTTCCTGCGTGCTGAATGCAGTATTAACCAGAAGTCTCGTCTCGCTCATTCAGCATCAACGTGTTTCGCTGTGTAAAGAGTTAACTTTTGTGCTCTTTTGTGTTTATCTTTGTGCATAGTCAAGCCCTTCATTATGGCTCCAAAACGATCTGCTACTGCTTCTGGGGCCGTGCCCAAGTGCAAACGGAAGATGTTAACGATTGCCGAAAAGGTAAACGTTTTGGATTTGTTGAAGGCTACGATTCTTTTTATTTAAAAAGTAGGAAAGGAATATAACATCTATGGCCGCAGTGTCCTTTTAACCAGGGTGCAAAACGAGTTGTAAGTGGATGTAATAAGGCAGTAGTCTGGATGGAATCTGCTTTAGGGATTTGGATTGAAGACTGCCAGTAGAAGAACAACGGCAGTGCTTCACAATCGCCTGAAGAGGCTCCTTTGGAAGCTGTAACGCTCTCCTTTGTTGTGCAGTAAAATTAAACTCATTGTTTTCGGACAAGTCATTTTCATTTACTTCATCTAATTGCTTTTGTATTTATGTATTTTAGTATTAAGCAGTGTTTAAATTATTTTATAAAACCCCATCAATGTATAATATGCCAATAACAATAGGATTTTTTTTTCATGGGAACGAATTAATCATTTTCCCATTATTTCTTATGGGAAAAATTCATTTGGTATAAGTCCTGTTTGGTGTAAGTCCAAGGATCTGCAACGGATTAAGGATGTATACCAAGGTACCACTGTATATATATATATATATATATATATATATATATATATATATATATATATATATATATATATATATATAAAATAGCAAAATACCAGCTTCACAGCGAGAAGTAGTGTGTTAAAGAAGCAATGAAAAGAAAAGGAAACATTTTGAAAATAACGTAACATGATTGTCAATGTAATTGTTTTGTCACTGTTGTGAGTGATGAGTGTTGTTGTCATATATATATATATATTTACACACACACACATAAACATATATATATACATATCTATACACATACACATATATACATACATATATACACATACATATACACACACACATAAATACATACACACATACATACATACACACACAAATACATATATATATACATACACACACACATATATAAACATATATATACATATACATACATATCTACATATATACACACACAGCTATTTCAGTATCAGTGCAATACGCTGCTTGTTAAAACGGATAACTCCCGCTCTTACGTGCAAGTCTGCGTGGATATTATGAACTATCGATTTGTTCAAGTTCTATTTAAATTTTAAATAGAAGGAATTTTTATTTAGTCGACAGAAATATCTTTGGTAGGAATGGTAAAAACAGACAGGAATATTATTCGTGAATAAATCAACTCAAACCTTAAACAACTTATAATATTTTGCTCTCCATAAAAATATATCCTGTCTAAATTATACAAGTTAGAAATAAAGTAAACGTTAAAAGAACAAACATTCAAATTTCTTTACTCTTATGTAATTTTATATAAAAATAAACTTAGATTTTAAATATCCCAAAAGATTTTGCTCTCCATAAAAATATATCCTGTCAAAATTATACAAATTCAAATATGAACATGCTGCATAACAAAACCTAGAAATATAAATAAAATGTGTTCCTTTCAGCAATAACAAATCAAATCATTCAGTTGTCTTTGCTCATATGTCATTTTAGAGCTGGACGCCTGGCATCTTTTTTTGGCCACAGGTTCGTTTCTGTTTGGTGTGAGGTTCTGTGTTGTGGAGATTCTCAGGATGGATTGCAGGTGCTCATCAGTGAGGCGACTCCTGTGTGCTGTTTTGTTAGTCTTTATCACTGAGAAGAGCTTCTCACACAGATATGTGCTACCAAACATGCACAAGGTTCGAGCCGCATGTAGACGGACTTTTTGTTCTTCAAAGTCACCAAAGCGCCGTGCAAACTCAGTGCGCCAGTTTATCAGCAAAGTGCGATTTGGGAACACCGTAGTGACGACTTGGTTTAACATTACTTGGCAACAGGGAAAGTGGGGCAAGTGCACTGGTGCATTTGTGTCTCCCATAAAAGCAGCTTCACTTGAAATCACTTTGTGATTGTGCACGGGTAAAACGTCCGCTGAAGTGTCAGATTCTTATTTAATTATTCTGCTTTCTGTATCTTCTGCATTGCATTCAGGTTACCCTGATGTTTTGTCTCATAGTGCCGTCTTAGATTAAATTCTGTAATTACAGCCACATTAGCTCCACAAATGAGACACACGGGTTCAGTAAACATATACTCAGCCTCCCATCGGTTTTAAAGGCTCTATTTTCAGAATCAACTTTTCTCTTCAGCATCGTGTGAGCTAGCTTCGCAATAACTTGCAGCATCATAAGGTAGACTTGATTAACGGTAAGTGTTCGGCAAGGCAGCTGAAGCGCTGCATTATGGGATCTGTAGTTTATTGTGTTACCAGCGCTTCATATACCGGGCTTTAATAACAATAATACAGTATATAAAATGATCTCGGGCGGATATAATTACGCCGGGCGGATGTGGCCCTGCCCTTGAGTTTGACACATATGGACTAAATAGAACTTGAAAAGATATATTTTTCAAATGTGATCGCACAATTCAGATAGAGTTGACGCGCACTACAGCCTGCATGCCTCAATAAGTCATCCTCCCCTCGCTCTTACTTTTTACCGTTCATCTAATGAATACACTGAGTATGGCTTTACCAAAACAATCATTGATGGCGAATAAAGTATCCATTATTCGAGTATGTAGATCGGGTATATATATATACATATATATATACCCGCGTATCAGCGAGAAGTAGTGTGTTAAAAAGCTAGAAAAGAAAAGGGAACATTTTAAAAATAACGTAACATGACTGTCAATATACAGTATTTGTTTTGTGAGTGTTACTGAGTGTTGCTGTCATCAAGGATTTGATTATCATTATTTCTTTCAATCAGGTTCGTATTTGTAGGATGTGTTGTGTTCAAGTTACATTCCGTGTTTGTCAATCGTTGTAAAGATGACAGGTTTCATTCATCGATTCGTTTCTTACTGCATCAATAAACAGCTCGTCTTCTTCTTTATCTGAGACCTGACACACTGCATGCACGTTTTTTACACTGTCTTCCTTTAGCGGGACATTGACTTTTTCCAACGTGTGCTTTGTTTTGGATTTATGAATATGCTTGTATGTATCAGGCGCTTCATATTTTTGCTGCCTTTTCAATTGTGTAATTCGGTTTTGTTCAGCTCTTTGGAACTGTTGCTTTTATCTGTGCACGCGCCAGTTCACGTGAGCTCGGTGTACATGCATCGAAGGTTCCCAGCTGTGCTGGTGCCATCTCGTGCTATGTCCATGGCTGTATTTAATGTTACCTTAGTCCTGGCACTTAAAACTTTCTCTCGCAGTTTCGCTGAGTTTGTGTCAAACACCACCCTGACCATCTCATCTTCCTCTGCATAAGCACAGTCCTTCACCCGTGAATATTTAGTGGAGTTTGCTATTGGATTGCCGCTGACGGACGGCCTTATATGGGCAGGCACTAAATTACAAACGCCAGCGCAGCCTGTCTATGAACTTAATTTAAAGTGTAGGTTTACATCGTGCTTTGTTTCAAGTAGCAGAACTCATGAATATGGTTGTATATGTCACTCGCTCGCTTCTTATTGTTTCGCTGCCTTCTCAATTATATAATGCATGTTTTCTTCAGCGCTTTTTTGAGGTCTTCCTGGTTTTCTATGTACTGCGTGATTACGTGGGAGGCGTGATGATGTCACACGAAACTCCGCCCCCACGGCGTTGAAGCTCATCTCCATTACAGTAAATGGAGAAAAACTGCTTCCAGTTATGACCATTACGCGTAGAATTTCGATATAAAACCTGCCCAACTTTTGTAAGGAAGCTGTAAGGAATGAACCTGCCAAATTTCAGCCTTCCACCCACACGGGAAGTTGGAGAATTAGTGATGAGTCAGTGAGTGAGTGAGTCAGTGAGTGAGTGAGTGAGTGAGTGAGTGAGTGAGTGAGTGAGGGCTTTGCCTTTTATTAGTATAGATATATATATGAAAACTGAAAGGATGAAACGCTGCCGCCACGATCCATCCCACATAAAGAAAAAAACGTCATCACTTCTGGGTTCCTTTTTCTCCTCTGGTCCCCTGTTGATGACGTCCACTAACCATCCACCACCACGCCTTCCCAGCATTCCACGTCCCTAATTTCCTGTCCGCCCCTTTATAATGTCCATGTAACCATCCCTAATTGTCTGACATAATTTTCTTTTTGGATATGCTGAAGACTGTTTTTTGTTACAGTATACAGGGCCTAAAAACCCCAAATCTTTATGATCTGTTTGTCCTTATTACAGTGGCGTAGTCGGCAGTATTAAAGCACGAAAAAGATGTCAGAAGGGCAGGACTTGAACACAGTCCTCAATACCATGGCCACCCGGCTCCAGGCACTCGAGCTGGAACAGGTGACCACGAAGGCGGAGCTGACCGAAGCACAGAGACGGCTGGCAGCGGCAGAGACAGTAAAGCCGGAGCCCTCACGACCCTCACCTCCTCCTATCATTCCCCTCTCAGAGGCGGATGATATAGAGTCGTACCTCTCGATATTCAAGAGGACAGCTACCCACAACCAGTAGCCATGGGCGGAGTGGGCTTCCATTCTTTCCCTGTACTTGAAGGGCCCGGCGGAGCGGGCCTATCATGACCTCCCCGAGGAGGAATCCGCCCAATACGATCTCCTTAGGGCTGAGATCTATAAGCGCTATGCCGTGACCTCCAGCCAGCAGGCAAGGGAATGCCGGCACTGGAAGATCGACCCCAGCGGGCCACCAAGAGCACAGGCCTTCAAGTTGGAACTGGGGAGTCCTCTACATCACATCTTCAACCTGAGCCTGGAACAGGGGAGAGTCCCAAGGCTTTGGAAAACATCTTGTATCTTCCCAGTCCCACAGATATCACGTCCTAATGAGCTGAATGACTTCCGGTCTGTTGCTCTGACGTCACATCTGATTAAGACCATGGAGCGGCTGCTGCTTCACCACCTGAGGTCACAGGTCTGCTACACCCTCGACCCTTTGCAGTTTGCATACCAGGAGAAGGTGGGAGCGGAGGATGCCATCATCTATATGCTACACCAATCCCTCTCCCACTTGGACAGAGGCAGTGGTGCTGTAAAAATTATGTTTTTGGACTTCTCTAGCGCCTTCAACACCATCCAACCTCTGCTCTTTAGAGACAAGCTGACTGAGATGGGAGTAGACTCACACCTGGTGGAATGGATTGTGGACTATCTTACAGACAGACCTCAATATGTGCATCTTGGGAACTGCAGGTCTGAAATTGTGGTCAGCAACACAGGGGCGCCGCAGGGGACTGTACTTTCTCCGGTCCTGTTCAATCTATATACATCAAACTTCCAATATGACTCGGAGTCCTGCCACGTGCAAAAGTTCACTGATGACACTGCTATTGTGGACTGCATCAGGAGTGGGCAGGAGGAGGAGTACAGGAAGCTAATCAAAGACTTTGTTAAATGGTGCAACTCAAACCACTTACACCATAACACCAGCAAGACCAAGGAGCTGGTGGTGGATTTTAGGAGGCCCAGGCCCCTCATGGACCCTGTGATCATCAGAGGTGACTGTGTGCAGAGGGTGCAGACCTATAAATATCTGGGAGTGCAGCTGGATGACAAATTGGACTGGTCTGCCAATTCTGATGCTCTGTGTAAGAAAGGTCAGAGCCGACTATACTTTCTTAGAAGGTTGGTGTCCTTCAATATCTGCAATAAGATGCTGCAGATGTTCTTCCAGACGGTTGTGGCGAGTGACCTATGCGGTGGTGTGCTGGGGAGGCAGCATAAAGATGAAAGACGCCTCACGCCTGGACAAACTTGTTAAGAAGGCAGGCTCTATTGTAGGAGTAAAGTTGGACAGTTTAACATCTGTGGCAGAGCGATGGGCATTAAGCAAACTGCTGTCAATCATGAAGAATCCACTGCATCCACTGAACAGTGCCATCTCCAGACAGAGGAGTAGCTTCAGTGACAGACTTTTGTCATTGTCTTGCTCCACTGACAGACTGAGGAGATCGTTCCTCCCCCACACTATGTGACTCTTCAATTCCATCCAGGGGAGTAAATGCTAACATTATTTAAAGTTATTGTCTGCTTTTACATGCATTTTTATTACTATTTCATTTAATATTGTTTTTTGTATCAGTATACTGCTGCTGGATTATGTGAATTTCCCCTTGGGATTAATAAAGTATCTATCTATCTATCTATCTATCTATCTATCTATCTATCTATCTATCTATCTATCTATCTATCTATCTATCTATCTATCTATCTATCTATCTATCTATCTATCTAATGCTGGCTATGGCCAGACATCAACCAGGCTCGACAGGTAGTCGAGCAAGTCGTGTGTTAGGCGTTTATATAAGGCATGCCTGATTATCTCGCCCAGCAGGTCTGGAGGCATCCTTTCAAGGACATGAACGGCCTTTTGGAGGTACTAGGCAAACATCTGGCAGTTAACCAACTCAGGGAGTCTAAGAAGCCGGCTCATGGGGTCTGACAGGGACGTGTGGCCACCCCGGAGGTCACCCGCCGCACCGCGGAGGCTCCGGTTAGACCGAGGGACAGGCTTCCCACCCCACTGCGCTGTTTCAAGTGTGACAAGGTGGGACATATCATCAACTCCTGTCCCCTTAACTAGTAGCCCATGGACTGCAGCTGGATCAAGGGTGAGAGGTACAGTGCCCTTTCTAATCCTCTGGCGGTCTGCAATACGGGAGTGGTGTTGTTAAACAGGCACTTGGTGGTGGCCCTATTCGATTCCGGGAGTAACATCACCATTTTTGCTCACCGTTATGTTTTACCGCGACAATGGCGAGCTCCTAACACAAGAATTACGTGTGTGCATGGGGTGACCAAGACATATAAGTCCGTGAGCTGTTTCATAACCTGGGAAGTGGAACCTAAAAAGATGTTTGTTGCAGTGTTACCCGATCCTCCCTTCCCGGTTATACTAGGACAAGACTGGTCAAAAAGTAACTGCGGTAAAACAGTAACCACTCCGAAACCTAAGCGCGGTCTAGTTATGGATGGGCCAGGGCCCCTCCCAGCTGCTCCCACACCGTGCACCGTGGTGACTAATGATGACATAGATGGGTTGGGAGGGCTGTCTTTCAATATGGACCTCAACCCAGAAGTGGCACCGGAGGAGGCTTCGGGTCAGGACGACGCTGTCCCCGACCCACTCGCCGGCGTGGAATATCAATTTCGGTCCATGCCAGCATCCTTTAAGAGAGAACAGTGGAATGACGATTCCCTGAAGTTTGCCCGGAATGCTATCATATCCGCAAGCGACATATAGTTAGCTGATTCCATGCCACCGGGACCCTACTTTGTACTGGACAATGAATTGTTATATCGAGTTGCGGAACACAAGGGCGAGGTACGGAAGTTGTTGTTAGTCCCATGGACCTACCGATGGCAAGTGTGCGAACTAGTGCATGCCCACCTCTTAGGCACCCACCTCGGGGCCGAAAAATGTTGGATAGGTTAAAGCTCCACTTTTGCTGGCCCAGGATCAATAAGAAGGTCTGATGTTTCTGTTAGTCGTGCCCGGTCTGTCAGCTGGGTCAGATTCCCAGGAGGGACCGTGCTCCTCTCGTCCCGATCCCCCTTATTGATGTGTCCTTTGAACGGATCAGTGTCGATCTCGTTGGACCCCTAGAGCCTTCGACGCGAGGTCATAAATATATACTTGTGATGGTCGATTATGCAACTCGATATCCTGAAGCAGTTCCCCTGCAAGCTGTCAATTCAAAAAATATCGCACAGAATTGGTAGGTCTTTTTTCCCCAAGTGGGCATACCTAAAGAAGTCCTTACGGAACAAGGTACGCCCTTTACTTTGGATACGTTCAGGGAAGTAGCCAAGTTACTCCGCATAAAGCATCTCAGGACGTCGGTATACCACCCCCAGACGGACAGTTTGGTGGAACGCTTTAACCAGACCCTGAAACAGATGCTCCGCAAGGTAGTCACCACGAATGGTAGGAACTGGGACCAACTTTTACTGCTAGTGCTTTTTACATTCTCAAAAGTGTGAATTACTTTATTTTTATATATTGATGTATCTACTGTTATGTTCCTTGGTTTTTTAGGAGGTGTTTCAAGTTTTGAGACCACCTGTCAATCACTGCAAGGGACTGCCTTCAGCCCTTTAAAGGCTGTGGTTCGTTGAATGTGCAGGTCTTGTTGAATTTTGTTGGATTTGCTATTCTTCTTCTCCTTTTGTGATTGCTGGATTTTTGACAACTTGCACTCTGCTTTTTCTACCATTCTTTGATTTATATACTAGGACTTGTTTAACTCTGGATTGCCTTTGCTTTTGCAAGCAACTGCTTTTGCCTCTTGTGCTCCTAGTAGATTAGTCTTTGCTACAGAGCATTTTTTGTAAAAAAAAAATAAATGTTTTTATTTTATAAAGATTCCTTGCCTACCCTCTTTGTGACTAGCCAGGATTTGATGATTTTCCCCATCTACAAATGGGCATTTTTGAGTAATTTTGGGACACCGGAGATTAGGAACTCTTTAATTTAGTATAGGAGAGACATATCCAAAAAAATTCTTTATCAATAAAGATAATACAGGTAAAATTCCGTTACAAAGAATATCTTTACAAAGAAATTTTCATTACAACGAAGTATTTTTATAGTCCTGACAGTTTCCCCATATGACACGAGCCTGTAGAAATCTCATTACTATGAAGAACATTCAGCAGATTCTTTCATTACAATGAAGTGACCTTGAAATGCTTGAATGAATCATCCACAGGGCAGTTAGTTCTGTGGTCGCTGCTCGGTTATGCACAACGATCCCCAAACAGAAACATTGTAAAAAAAAAAAAATTATTTCTTCGAACTTTCTTCGTACTGTTTTTTTTGTTGTTGTTTGTTTTTCTGTTTTTGTTTTCGGTGTTTTTCAGTGATACCTTTTACTTATTGCTTGTCAACATTTGAAAAACATCCATTGGAATTTAATTAATTGTCACCTTCCTATAGAAACGGCAGAGACGAAAAAACGATAACTGTTCATATTAGAAAAAAAAATCTTTAAATTTTTGCAGCTCTTGATTGTGGCAAAAAGAAAATAGACAGTGACAGTGAATTTGGAATTTCACCATCGACACTAAACTTTCTTGAAAGACTGAGCAAAACAAGAAGAAAAATCTCAGGCTGCAAATGGATGTGAACTGCTGCATTTGAAGACGTCGAAAAAGCTGATTTATGTGGTTCAGTGATGCACGTTCAAGGAACATTCCTATTAATGCAGCACTCATTCAAGAAAATGTCAGGTTTCTAAACTCTCTTGGGACCTCCCCCAAGTGGACAACACGCCAAAGAGCATCCCAAAGTGTGATCACCACGTCTGTGGAAGACTGCTTATCTGTTGTTAGGGCAACAGCAGGCTCACAGCCCTGATGTGGCTCGACACTGAAGCAAACAGAAAAGATCTCAATGGGTGATGCAAGGAACATTGTCAATGCAGGGAACAATATTGCTTGGCCACTAACCTGATCACAAACCTGCCTGACTGGTGTGTCTGTATATAGGAGAGTGGTAGATTCCGATACAATAAATAACCCTGCTGTTCCTGTTTTAAGCTGAATAAAGTTGGTTTTGCTAAAGTACTGATACTCAGCCTCGTGTTTTGGGGTGTAAGACAAGGACTTATAGCATGCCCACAGTCTTTAAGGATTCGCTTCTGTGGCGCTTCACTGCAGCCTGTGAGCCTGCTGTTGCCCTGCCCCAGCTACGGACAAACAATCTTCCACAGACACGGCAATCACACTTTGGGGCGCACCTGAGCATGGGGGAGATCCCAAAAGAGTTCAGAAACCTCACAATATGAAGAAGAAGAAAAGGATGATTTGGCTTCTGATTGATAGCTGTGCTGCCCACAACATGCTTCCGCATTTAGATAATGTTTGCATTGAATTCCTCCCACTCAATTGCACAGCAGTGACTCAGCCATTGGGTTTGGGGATCATTCGCACCCTGAAAGTGTTTAATCGCAAGGAAATGCTGAGAAAAATTCTCGTCAGAATAACTTGCAGACAGGAGAAGATTAAAATGAATGCGAAAGAAGCTATTGAAATGATTGCAAATGCCTGGACGCAAGTAAAAGAAAGCACTACAACAACAACAATATTTATTTATATAGCACATTTTCATACAAACAATAGCTCAAAGTGCTTTACATATTAAAGAATAGAAAAATGAAAGACACAATTATAAAACAAAATAAATCAACATTAATTAACATCGAATAAGAGTAAGGTTCAATGGCCAGGGAAAAAACAAAAAAACTCCAGACGGCTGTAGAAAAAATAAAATCTGTAGGGATTCCAGACCATGAGACCGCCCAGTCCCCTCTATAGTGACAAATACAGAATCTCATTACAGCTAAATATTTTTTAGGTCCCTGGCAGTTCGTTGTAACTGAATTTTACCTGTTGTGACAGATAGGGGGCACTCTCGCTCCCTTGAACCCCTGTCCACGACTCCAAAAACCAGGTAAAATTCCAATACTTGACTTTATTTAATCGCCACAGTGCACAAAGCACCCTCTCTTCCACTATACTCATACAACTAACAATAATAAACACAATAATACAATCCTCCACTCCCAGACGTGTTGCCACCCTTCCACCCAGCTCAGCTCGCCATCTGGGAGCTCCCATAGTCCTTTTATATATCCTGACCCGGAAGTGTTCCAATCCCCAGTCCATGTGACTCTCAATCCCTTCCGGGTCAGGTACAAGTCCTTTTCTTCACCCTGGAAGCCTGTCATTCCCCTTGTCCACGTGTGCTTCCGGGGCGTAGGGAAAATACCCGTTATTCCTCACTGCAGCATCTCCTAGTGGCCTCCATGGCATCCAGCAGGGCTGCGTATAAAAACTACATTGTCCACGATACCCTGCTGGTCTTCTGGGGACCTTCATATTGCAAGGAGGGCTCCACCTAGCAGCTTGGGGGTATTGGCCGGGATAAACGGCCGGCCATTCACCACACTGTATTAAAATTAATAAAACATAGAGCAGAAAGGTTCAAAGTGTCAGTAATAAGCAAAAAGGATATATGTAAGAAAGTCAATCCATAGCAAAGTCACAAAATACCAATCCAAAGACAAATGCAAGAAATGAATGAGAACAAATGCAATACATCAAGAATAACATGAAAACCAATACTCACAAGCGACTCCTATAACATTCAATGATCTACTGCTAGATTGCAGACTGACCTAAATAGCCATGGAGGAACCCAGCAGTGATATCTCACATCTTGGGGGTCCACCAAAGGAGCATGTGGAATGGACAGCACTTTAAAGAAACAGTATATGATAAATAAATCACAAACAAAACTTACCCAAACAACATGAAACACAAACATAATAAAACAATAACATAACTGAAAATAAATTCAAGCCTAGGAAAAAGCGCTGTCTGTAATGTAAAATTCCATACTGGTCAGCTTTTAATGCCCAGAAAATGTTTGTTATGTGCAACATAAACCATTAAATAACACTTTAAATAAGTCACAATTTACACCATCAAATCAATTACAGGTGAGCACAAAATAATATGTACATAGGATTAGTATAAAGCTGAAACTAAAAGATGAAAAAACATTATCGAATAAAATATGTATCATTGATTGATACAAGTATAGCTTACTGTTAGTAGTACAGCATTCTTTTTTTAAAACAGATATTAATTCATTCACTTTTAAAAATGGGTTATTATTGTGAACAGCACTAAAATGTTTTCCATTTTATTCCTTTTGTATTTATTTCAGGTATATTTAAGGTAAGTGACATTGTTTGCTTGGTGTAAATGAGATGTTTTATTAAAGAGCCAGAGCGGATATTACTTTCTCATCTTGTGTTTTATTTTATCTGGCACACACTTCAGATTTTCCTCCTCCGAAAGTAAATATATTTAGCAAAATTGGCAATATGCACTCTAAGTAGTCTTCAGTACTTGACCACCCGAGTGCTGCTTGACGACAACGTTGTTTAACCTCTACTATCACTGTCTTAATAATCACATACAACAGTAAAATAGAAATGTCCGACAAGACTACAGGGGTCAAAAATGAATTGAAGCAGACATTTATTTCAAGGTTCCTCCACTATAATAATTGATAAATAAGGATTAAAAAAATCTGAACTGACAATGAGGCCTTTCTGTATGTTGAGATTTATTGGAAGTAAATAAGAACAGAAGAAATTTTGACAAATGAAAGAGGACCAATATTTCATCGGGTTATTTTGTTACATAATAATTAAGTCCTCCCAATTTCTCCTAATTTCAGAAATCTTTTGGGTAAATATTATTAGTTACAGTGAGGATTCTTAAGCCTTTGTTGATGTGACTTTGATTTCCTCGGTTATTCTTTGTACAGTATATGACCTGCGCTTCCTCACTTAGTTTAAAACTATAGTATTAAAATGATTTCCTCAATGATACAACATTGTGGCTGTGTACTTGAAAACTTTTCCCTGCCTTGGACTTTCTAATATCAGCATACGCCCTCGATCTTTATAAATCATTATCTGATAATCATAACTTAAGTGGATCCCTCAGTCAGTCAGAGAAAGTTGGGTTTGAGACTACTAATTATTTTAAGGTTAGTCATTTTTATGACTAAAAACACTATATTGAGTTAGTTATATTTTCTCTTTTTAATGATATGAGAAGTAAGATCATCAATGTCTGCATAATGCCTCACTGTGACTGTGACAGCCATGTCAGAACTCTTCTTTTCCTTTTTTTTAATTTTCTTGCTTTATCATCTTTCTGGTGTGTGTATATCAACAACAACAACAACATTTATTTATATAGCAAATATAGCACATTTTCATACAAAAAGTAGCTTAAAGTGCTTTACATAATGAAGAAAAGAAAAACAAAAGACACAGTAAGAAAATAAAATAAGTCAACATTAATTAACACAGAATAAGAGTAAGGTCTAATGGCCAGGGTGGACAGAAAAAACAAAAAAAAAACTGCAGACGGCTGGAGAAAAAAATAAAATCTGTAGGGATTCCAGACCATTAGACTGCTCAGTCCCCTCTGGGCAATATATATATATATATATATATATATATATATATATATATATATATATATATATATATATATATATATATATATATATATGTTTGTGTATTTATTGATTTACTTATTTATATACTGTCACACACATGCGACTTGGAGGCAGTCAAAGAGCCTAAAGGTGAGTGAAATCTCACGAGACAAGGGAATATCACATGGTACTTACCTGAGTCTCTTTCTACCTGCAGAAAACTGGAAGAAAAATAAAACCTCTCCATTTCTGGCTTCAAAATGGCCGCAATGACATCACTCCCGGTCCACTCCAATGATGTCACTTCCGGTTCCACAATCCATTACTTCTGTCTACTCCTGATGATGCTGGTTCCGTGTTTCCGCCTCCAATCGTCACTTCCTGCCAACCATTTTCTCTCCCATCATACATTCTGCTATATAAACGCCATCTTGTCTACAGTGTTTCATTCATTTTGTACTGCAAAGTCATTCTGAATCACTTCTTTATTTCAATTGTCTGGAAGACAATATATGGGGACGATCCCCAAACCTTTTTCTATTTTGTGAAGACTCTTCTTTATCACAATACCTATTTAATATTTATTTATTTAAAGAGCTTCTGTAAAAAGGCAAATTTCCCCCTTGGGACAAATAACATTCTATCTATCTATCTATCTATCTATCTATCTATCTATCTATCTATCTATCTAGTGTAGTTTGATAATGGCAGGTTAGGCAAGCGTCCTTTTCTGGTACCATTCTAAATACCTCCCTTTTTAGGTGTACCTGAATCACAGCTCTAAGATATATGACCAGTTTTCATATCCATTTATAACGCAGATGAACACACAGAACACAGATCATAAAATGGAATTACCAACCGAGGAGGAAGTGTTGCTTCACAGGATGTAGATAATCACTCTGACTCGCATTGTACTATTCTTAACCAGTTGTTCTTTCAAATGGAAGGAATGATCTTAGGGAATCCAATGAAAATGACTGTATACCATTAAAAAAGACCAAGCCAATGACTCTTAAAGTGCTAAAATAACAATTGACAAGAAAAAACCTGTAAATATAGGTCTACCTAAACAGGTCTTGAATCTGTCTCTACCATGTGGTATGACCGACACAAACTTACCCACCCCTCCTTTACCACCAAACCACTCTTATAACAGGACTTCGATCTGAATCACATCAATGTCTGCATAATGCCTCACTGTGACTGTGACAGCCATGTCAGAACTCTTCTTTTCCTTCTTTTTAATTTTCTTGCTTTGTTGTCTATCTATCTATCTATTTATCTATCAAGTGGCATTTTAGCTAACACTATGATTTTCAGTACTATCTGAGACTTCTAATATTAGAATCCAACATATTGATTTTTGGTGGCCTACATGCAAAAATATGTAAAGTTAAAAAAAGATGTGAGTTAATGCCATAGTGTTTGAAAAGCTGAAGTAAAGATTCATAAACTGAGAAGATTTTTTAAAGAAGGCAAGCTGGTTTTCAGCCTTCATTTACACAAATCCAGAGGAACAGTGAACAATGAACACTACTGCTTCAATCAAATGTCATAACATTCTTTCTGGTTCTTTGCTCATAATTGAACAATAAGTGAATAAACTGTTTTTTTTTTTTTTTATTAATTTTATTACACTCCATACAAAGCAATCAAGTTTTTACAAAAAGAAAAATAGAGTTAAGAACAGATCGATCCCCACCCTTGATAGAGAGAGCAAGCCAAACGGCATAAAAATTTTACAGCTTTTAAACATACCTAAATTAATAAATTCTCTATGCTTCATGAACTTATTTTAAAATATTACTGATTAGATCCTGCCATGTTTTGAAAAACGTCTGTACGGATCCTCTAACTGAGTATTTGATTTTTTCCAATTTCAAATAATATAACACATCAGTTTCCCACTGACTTAAAAGAGGAGAGTTTGGATTCTTCCAGTTTATCAGAATAAGTCTGCGTGCCAAAAGTGTAGTAAATGCAATCACAATTAGTTTGTCTTTCTCCACTTTAAGCCCCTCTGGAAGAACCCCAAACACAGCTGTTAATGTGAATAAACTGTTTTAGTCGTATTACTTTTTTGGGATGTTATTTGAAAATGCCCTTCTTAGTACTGACTTTTGTCATTCTGTTCATACTCTTTGAATAACTCAAAATGTCAGGTTCAGCTAGATGCACATAGGCTTAGTAAGAGTATTTCCTGTACGCTACTGGTGTCAGATTAATAGTTTGCACTTTGGATGCCACATATTGACCACTTTAATAATGACCCCAGTTCATTTGTATTTAAAACATTGAAAATATAGACTGAAATGGTGAGTCTTAATTTTATCTTTATCTCACTTGTCGGCGGCTCAGTGAGTCCTCGCCCCTTCCGGCGTGCTTTCCATGGTTGTCTTGCCTTAGTGAATTATATATATAGATATTTCACTCTGAGAAAAATCACAATTCTGAAGTGTGAAAACGTCTCACAAATGGATTCTCTAAAAATAAGAGCAAGGATTGGAGACCTCATTTGGAAAAGTACTGTTTAATGAAGAATAAAAGGTGTGTCAAGGCAATGACTGCAATCCCAAAGGGGCAATAAATTAAGTTGTGTATTATTCCACTCAAAGTTGCTAAAGACAGTTCTTCATCCCTGTGAAGGACATTTTAAATAATTATTTAGGAATAATACTAAGCTCTTGCTACAGCAGCATTGCTTATTTTGTGTTTTTGTTTTGTGTCCACAGGGATAACACAAAACATTATTTTGCATTTCTGATATGGAGGTGAGTAACACTGGACTGTATAGGCCCTCCTGTGGTAGACCTCCTGGACCTGCTGCAGTTTGCCTATCAGACAAAGATTAGAGGAGAAAATGCAATTGTCTATCTGCTCCACAAGGCTTATTCTCACCTGGACAAAGCTGGTAGCACTGTGAGGATTATGTTTTTTGATTTCTCCAGTGCTTTCAATACTATCCAGCCATCCCTGTTAATGTGTAAGTTCAAAGATATGCATGCAGATGATCCTAATGAGCCCAAGGTAATGGACTGTCTGCCAGGCAGACCTCAGCTTGTGAGACTCGAGGACTGTGTCTCTGATAATGATGTTGTCACAATAAAAAGAGTCAAAAGACATCAAAAAGGTTTTGGGCAGCCACCCGTATATTGTGCCCTGGCTGCAAAACAGGTAGATTAGCTTGTGAGATGTTTACAGGTCTGAGTCCAAAACAGAACTGATCTTAAAGTTGTAAGGATGGTGGCTTTAAAGGCCGTGACAGGAAGTGATGTCACCAGTGGGGTTGAAATGGATGAGACATCCTTTGTGGGGCCAGAACCGTGCAGAATTTCCCGTGGATGGTCTGCAGAGGATTGAGAGAGAAAGTCAGTGCACCTCACCACTCCCTGGTCTGGCATGCATCTACAATAATTCGGGCCCATTAGCTGCCTCTCCATCGCACATGTGTGACAATGTGAACAACACTGGAGCACCACAAGGAACAGGCCTATCTTATTTACTCTTCACTCTGTACACCTCAAATTATACATACAGTATAAGACAAGATCACATCACTTGCAGAAATTCTCAGAAGATTCTGCACATATGAGGTGTACCAATAAGGGGTGTCACACACACGCAATTAGGGAGCAGTCAACGGGCTCGACAAAGCACAATAGTACAAAGAAAATGGGTTTGAATCAGAATACTAACACCTCTTTCTGTTATTTAGCAGAAAACCAGACGAATAAATGAACCTTTCTGAAGATCCACAGTTGATTCCACTTCTATACTCACAACAACAACTACCTTCCTTCCGGCCCGACCTGATGATAACACTTTCGGCTCAGAATTTCCATGTCATCAGTGTTACTTCCTTGATTTACCCATCATTTCCTCTGTACATCATTTCCTGTTCGTTCCATATATAAATCTGGGCATTTCACAATGATGTTGTCCTTCTTATGATTCTGTTTTGGTATATCAGTCTGGGGTCATTTAATGATGCAAGAGACAGCATCAGTTCTTCAAGGTAAGCTCCAAAACAGGTTCATCTCTAACTTCTACAAAATATGAAAGTTATTATTATTATTATTATTAATTACCATGCTGTGCATAGGCATTGTCTATGTGGAGTTTACACATTCTCTCCAGCTAACCCTGAGAGTTAAAGCTTCACACTTCCAGTCCACGGTCTTCCCTACTTGTGTAAGTCCTTGCCATGCACTATTAGTGCTCAAATTTTGCTTTCATTCCATAGAGGTAAATATCAGTGAAAGTCAATACACCACACATGCTGATAAACCTTTTTAACAGTAAAATAAATAAAATTAAATCTGTTTATATTGTTAAAGGTTTATTTTGGAAAACATTTACAATCTTCTATGAACCACTGATTTTTCTCCAAAAGCAGCATGTATGCCTGTTATGAATCTGAGAATTCAATTAGAGAGTTTGTATTTCATTTCAATTAAAAGAAAACACTAGCATATTCTTGAGACCAATTATCACTGCATGTTTAGGTAAATCAAACAAGAAGTCTTTGATCAATGTGTATATCCTGTACTAAGATAAAGATGTGAATTCTGGATCCCACAGGTACAAATAATGCAGATATATTAAACAACAAAATGAGCTCTGAAATGGTGCTTGACATAAATGACAATAGTATCACAAAATACACTACAAGTGTACAGAAGGCTGAGAAAAATTAAATTCTGAAACAGCAGAAAGACAGAGAGATTAATTTTGTCATAGGGTACAGAGAAAGTACAGAAAAAAAATCTAACAAAAGGCACCTAAGCTCTGCAAGAGATTAGATAGATAGATAGATAGATAGATAGATAGATAGATAGATAAATGCACTTTATTAAATAAAGATAGATAGATAGATAGATAGATAGATAGATAGATAGATAGATAGATAGATAGATAGATAGATAGATAGATAGATAGATAGATAGACTAATGAAAAATTATCAGAGACAAAAATATTCAATTCACATCAGTTCAATTAATTCTCATTATACCTTACAATAAAATGAAAACTATTTTTTGCTATAACTGCTATACAGAAACTGTGATGACCCTGATAATAGATAGATAGATAGATAGATAGATAGATAGATAGATAGATAGATAGATAGATAGATAGATAGATAGATATGTATTTGTTCCGAGGAGGAAAATTATGTTTTTACAGAAGCTCTTTAAATAAATAAATATACTGTATATGTACAGACACACACAATGGTCTAAACACACATGCCATACCAGGGGTCGCCATCTCTGGTCCTGGAGGACCACTGTGGCTTCAGGTTTTCATTCTAACCCTTTTCTTAACGAGTGTCCTGTTTTTGCTGGTAATTAACTTCTTTTGAACAAATTTTTAATTGACTTGTTCTTGAAGACTCAGTCCCCTTAATTGTTTCTTTTTCCTTAATTATCAGCTAAACAATAATGAGATACAAAATGAGCCAAAACAACTGGTGTCCAAAGCACAATATCTGAAAATAAAGAAAGATAAAGATCTCAGGAGTGCTGATCTGCTCAGGTCCCCTAAACATTTGAACAGGGCTCTTAGAAAGAGAAAATCAAAAATTTCGGAAATGTCTGTTAATGCACCACGAGAGCAGCAACAAGCCACGAAATTAAAGAACGGGTTTAATCAATGACAAGAATCAGCACCTCTTTAAGCAGCTGGTTGGAACGAAATTGGTTGGAGTCTGAGGCCCTGACTTAGTTGGTGTTCTGTTGGCTCCCTCACTTCACATTTCATTTCTGTTTGGATGCCATTTAAGGAAAGAAATGAGGCAATTCAGAGGAACAATGCAGTAATTCAGGGGAACAAAATCTTAAAAAAAATGAAATTAAAATTATTTCACAAGAAGTTATTTAGCAGCACAAATAGGGTACTACATTTAAAAAAAAATGGTTAGAATATAAACCTGCAGCCACAGTGGTCCTCCAGGACCGGACTTGGTTACCACTGCACCAGACTATTTCAATGACATTGAAAGATGCCATGATGGAGGTTAAATAGCAAACTTTGAACACTGCAGACAGAGTCTTGTTGCTACCCCTGGAGTGATGGGCTTAAAAATTATTAATGTCAAGTAATATACTGTGGGATAGTTTGCATGGTTTATTACCTGGATGGGAAGCACAAGAAGTAGGACAGATGAATTGGCTGGCTAGACAAAAACATAACTTTGTGCAATGCTGGTTTAAAATAATGGACAGACCAGCAGAGAGTCGTGAGTTGTTCCATTCTCAATATGTCAGGTGGCAGTGGACCTCACATGAGAACTCAGTCGGGACACCCACAAGGGTGCTTGGAATATGGAGGCCAGAGGTGCAGCCCTGTTGGGGTTCCTATGTTCCAACAAAGGGTGCTGTCATAGGAGGACCTCCCTACTTTCAATACGATCTGGAAGTGCTTTCCAGAAGATGTGGCATGGCCCCGAAAGCATTCCTGGGTATGGCATAAAAGCAAGCCCTCTGTCACACATGGAAGAGTCAGAGTCAGCAGGCAGCGAGCAACATTCAGTAAAGGAGAGAAAGAGGAAGGATTGATGATTTATTGTTCATTTACTGTATAATTGTGTCGCATTGCTAGAAAGAAGTCTGTAAAAGGTGCTTGTTGTAAATGAATACCTGTTATTTTATTCATATAACATCTGGCATTATACTTTGTCTTGGGTTTTGGGCTCTCTGGCGCCCCCGATGGCCACTATATGTATTTTTTAATAACAGTGAAACACCAAAGTTGTTAGCTGTGTTTCCTCACAGCTCTCGTGAAGTTTGGACACTCTTCCCATGTCTGCAAGGGTTTTATCCCCAAAATGTATCCCCATAATATGTACAGTAGGTATATTGGTCACTCTAAATCAACCCAGCAGAAGTAAATATCTGTGTGCGCATGAGTGACTATAATCGACTGGTGCCATGTCCAGCAAGGGTTCCTACCTTTAGTTTAATGCAACTGATTAGACTTTCACCACTGTGACCCTGAATTGGATGTAAGGATGGATTATTCCAGAGTGACACACTTACCTGAATGTGATCGATTCTCAAACTGAAACATAAATGAAGATCTGCTTGGAAGAACTAGAGATTAGCTTGTTTTAAAAGAGTTTGACATGATGAATATATGTGCAGAAGAAAAGGATTGAGAAAAAAAAATACAGTATAGCACTGGCATACTTTTCTAGCCCATAATTTTGAAAAATGATTGCTAAGCCTTTACAAACACTTAAAGATTTGTTGTAACGCCATATCATCCCCTTCATCATCTGCTCACCATGCTGCCATTGTGACTAACTGTATTTTCTGTAGAATATTGCATCAACCTGAAATGCAACATCCACAAAAATGGATGCTTTTTTTCAAAGCCTAAGGACCAAGAGGGTCAAATTGGTCGAAGCAATCTTTATTTGTGCAGAAACCCAACACACGCATAAAAGGGAAACAAAGCAAATACCAGTAAATAAATATTTGGTCTTCTCCACTGCTGTCATTTTTTTTCCTTCTCCTTTCAGTCCTTTGTTGAGTGCCTAGAGGTTTCCATGGAAACTGGGTTAAAAAAGTCTCACCATATACTTTAAGAGATGTTAAGCTACAGGCTGTAAGATCTGCTGTTCAGAGTTCATTCAGGGAAGAGCATTGGGAGAGATGGATTGGACCACATGAGAAAATAAAAAAACAGAAAAAAAAAAAACACAATGTGCATTAGCTCTTGAACCATCTGCCCAGATAACACAATTGAAAAAGGCACTCCAGGTGATTTTAGGCTTTGTTTTACCTGTTTATATTTATTTATTTTTTTTTTATTTTGAAGGACTACAGGGCTTTCTTTGTTTTGTATTTATTTTGACAATGCTTTTGTCACTTTATTGTGCATAGCCAAAAGATGGATTATATGAGGCACATTTTGCTGCTTCATATACAGCATTTTCAGAGAATATTTTTCCAGGAAATCTTTTTAATGAATTAGTAGTGTTTTTGTTTTATATGAATGCAGCTGCAGAGATATGGATTGTCCCTGTGGGGTCCTTCTCGTTCCCATGGGATTCCACCCACATTCGAAAGACATGCATGTCACATGAATTTTCAAATCTAAATTTACTCTGTGTGAGTGTGTGTAGATATCGGGTGAGAATGCCTTCTGATAGGCCATTTTTTCACAACGAAACAAGGTCTGGCACCCCAGACCTCATATTTGAAAATTGTGTTCTCAGACAAAGGAGGCATGGGTTGATAAGTAACTAATCTTTCCATGTACTCAGATGATTATAATTTCATTGGGATATTAAAATGGTAGCAAAATGTATGCATTAAAAATGTAATTGTGTAGTACTTTTGGAGAATATTTGCTTGGTAGTAGGAGGGGAGAAGTGTAACGTTTTCCTGTAATAATTAGTGATGTTATAATCATAAAAGTGTCCTTGGCCAGTCTGCTCAATTTTCAGATGAGCTGCAACAGGCACTATTCCTTTGTTCAGGTTAGGACTGATGTTGCTAAAATAAACTTGTGGTGATGCGAAAGACAAAAATTGATAAAATTAATGTGAATCCTTGTAATATACGGTATGTGTGTTGAGAACAACACAAAAGGATTTATACATGTAGCAACCTCTGTGCCGTTTTTGTTCAACAGCTTCTCCGATTAATGAGGCAGTGCAGGGGCCTGTAAAGTGCTTAATGTATTTTCTGAAAATCTAAGCACTATGAAAAACAGATAACCTGATGTGATCGAGAGCTCTGCTGGAAAAAAGTGGTCTGATGGCAAGGATACCACTAAGAAAGCCTAGGGTAGGATCAAGACCCTCAAGAAACCTTTAAAGAAGAGAAAGATCCATAGTGGTAGCATGAAAACAACTTACATGGCAATGTGGAAAGAAATTGTTCACTGGGGAGAGGCAGATCCTGATATGCAAAGGTCCACCAAACCAAGAGAGGTAAGATGGTGCACTGGGAAGAAACACTTCTCTGTACATTATATTATTCCATTTCAATTCTAGAGAGTAAACATACTACCATGTGCCAAACTGGAGTGCTTTGGTGTGGTGCCTAAGATCTAAACAAGTGGGTAAGCTAGCCTACCTGAGATACTGCAAGACCCTCCAACAAGAAGGCATGGTGGTCAGCAGCATTCTATTATTCTTTTATTGTTTTGTACTTTGTTTTTCCTCATTAATCATTTTCTCCTCTAATATTTAGTTTATTACAATAAACACATCATTTTCAGATCCTATATTTCCTGGCATTATCATATACTAGCCGTCCCCCATGACTCCACCCGTGTAGTAGTTAAACAGGACAGTGAAGAGGGCCCTGCCTGGCTCCCCACTCCTGACGTGACACTCCCTCCCCTCCCCACCTTGGCCCGCAGCCTCTGTCTCTGATTAGTGAGAATATACCACTTCTTAGCGCGATCAGAGAAATCACAAAATAAACTGGAATGTTTAAGGAAATTGCAGAAAAAAAACCACAATCTAAATCTGTTAAGTAGTTCTCTCATTCATTTGCTAAGCAGAGTTAAAGTACGCCCCAAGGCTGACGCGTGAGTGAGGAGGACCCCACCCCTTGGCCTGCTGCATGCCTCTTGGATTCGCGCACTGCAAGCGAACTGTGATACTTAGCGTGATGAGAGAAGTTGCAAAATCAACCGGAATTTTCAAGCTAATTATAGAAAAAAGCCAGATCTAAATCCGTTAAGTTGTTCTATCAGGAAAAGCGGACAGACAGACAGACGTTGGATTTTATACATATATAAAGATGTTGCAAGACACCAATTTTCCTTTTACTTTAGAACAGAAGAAGTGATAAACCATCATAATGCAAGTACAAGAGTAGAAGTACAAGTCCAAGGAGGTTCTACTCAGCCTTTATAACGCACCGGTGAGGCCTCATCTGGAGTACTTTGTGCCGTTTTGATCTCCAGGCTACAAAAAGGACATAGCAGCACTAGAAAAGGCACAGAAAAGAGCAACGAGGCTCACTCCAGGGCTACAGGGGATGAATTATGAAGAAAAATTAGAAGATTAAGAGGAGACATGAATGAAGTGTTTAAGATTATGAAGAAAATTAGTACAGTGGATCAAGACTGTTATTTTAAAATTAGTTCATCAGGAGCACAGGGACACAGTCAGAAACTTGTTAAGGTTAAGTTGCGCACAAACGTTAGAAGTTTCTCTTTACGCAGAGAACCATAGACACTTTAAATAAGCTACCTAGTAGTGTGGTAGACAGTAGGACTTTAGGGACTTTCAAAACTAGACTTGATGTTATTTAAGAAGAATTAAGAAGATAGGACTAGCGAGCTTCATTGAGATGAATAGCGTGTTCACGTCTGGATTGCTCTAATGTTCTAATCTATACTGATAAAAGGCAAAGCCCTCACTGACTGACTGACTGACTGACTGACTCACTCACTCACTCACTCATCACTAATTCTCCAACTTCCCGTGTAGGTAGAAGGCTGAAATTTGGCTCATTCCTTACAGCTTACTTACAAAAATTGGGCAGGTTTCATTTCGAAATTCTACACGTAATGGTCATAACTGGAACCTATTTTTATCCATATACTGTAATAGAGTGCAGCTTGATGGCCGTGGGGGCCAGAGTTGCATGTCACATCATCACGCCGCCCACCTAATCACGTGAACTGACCGTGAATGCAGTACGTAGAAAACAAGGAAGCGATCCAAAGAGCGCTGAAGAAAAATGCATACAAGCTCATTCATAAGTGCAGCTACTGCGGAAACAAAGCATGGTGTAAACCGTAAGTTTAAATTAAGTTTATGGACACGCTCCCGCTGGCGTTTGTCGTGCCTTCGTCGAATACTTTATTTGCGAGATACAAGTTTAATGAGAAGACACGAGGTATAAACGAGACTTTGGATCACTTTGTAACGGAGTTAAAATTGCTGTAGCGAGAAACTTTTAAGTGCTGGGTCTTAGCTAACATTAAATAAAGCCGTGGACATCACAACATCACCCAAGAGAGCAGCTCACGTGAAGTGACTGAACGCAGTATGGGTGATGACTTCCATGCATCAAACCTGTTCAAAAAACGCATTACACAATTGACAAGGTAGGAAAAGAATATGCTCCGAGCTGAGCTCCACAGCTAACGTGGTCTTGTGGAAGCAACTTCGTCACGCTGCCAGAAAATACTCACAGAAAAATCCACAAGTTAATACACACGCTGTCTCTAGAGTTTCTCCACACTCAATGTTTTTCTCACATCCCCGTTATACCCTCTGATCTCCCATTTTAATTCAAATGCCTCCAATTTCCAGTAAGGCTCTGCTTCACGATGACAAGTAATAAGTCTCAGGGACAGACCCTACTGTTATACTACATGTTTCTTTATGTCACTATATCTGGACAATACTGTTATGAGTTTTATTCACATGTGCATGTTAACTGTGGCACACAGGGGCTCAGCAGTTAGAATTGCTGACCAAGCATTTGATTAGATAGCCAAAGACAACTGGAGGCTTGTATAGTCAGCTTAAACACAGGTTAGGGTATTTCTGTCCTCTATCAGCACAAATCTTCTTTCCTTACTGGGAGAATGAGAATCGGCATGTAAGCACTATGATATTTCTGTATTTTGTGGGGGAGGAATTCAGCCTTTGTTTGGAGACAGAGAAGACCAGCAAATGAAGCAAGACATTATAAAGGCTTGGACAACAGCCAGACCCTTAGAGGCGGAATCGACAAAGCTCAAGAAAACCTCCCTGCGTGGTGACGCGAAAGATGGCTGACTGTGTTAATCCAGATTTCCCACCTGGATTAAGTCTGTCCATGCGCCTCTCCGTCTGTAACCGCGTTAACCGTCAGTAAATGTAAGCTAAAAGATATTTTTTCTCATGTGATTCTTGTACCGCCGTAATCACGATGGGAGGGATATCGCCTTTTCTGGTATATTATGACATCGTTTAATTATTTAATATGCCACAATTGTAAAAGAACACATTTCCAAGAGAGCTAATGCCTCTGCAGGAAACACCTACAAAAGGTTCTCATTGATTTCAGGCAAGATTGCTTTTCTCCTGGACAACTATACGTTGCATTGTCAAGAGTGAGCTAACGCAGTTTCATCTTATTACATCCAGAGTGCTGAACTGACAACGTGCTATATAAAGAGAACTACTGTATAACAATCATAATAAATGAACAATAAAACAGTGGAGAACCCGTGGATTAAATAAAAAGGAAGCTTCCTTGGCGAAGCAAGGAAAAAGGATGGCATTATATGTCGTTCGTTTATAAAACAGCAGAGAAGCTGTGTAAAGGCTGCTTCATAAAAAATCAGTGTAGCGTCTTATATGAGCAGGCAGTCAGCTAAAGAAGGGAATCAATAAATATCTATAATTGTAATAAACGAACAAAAAATAGTGTACAAGCCGTGGATTAAATAAAGGAAATGGGTACCTGAACAGTAAAGTAAGTCTCAAATAGCTACACAATAACTATAGCAATCGTAATAAATGAACAATAAAACAGTACAGAACCGCAAAACAAGGAGAAATAATGGCCTTATATGGTGTTCGTTTATAAAGCAGCGGAGAAGCTGTGTGAAGGCAGCTACACAAAAAAACAGCAGAGCGCCACACTCTGAATGTATTCCTCGCATCACCGTTATACCCTCTGATCTCCCATTTCAATTCAAATGCCTACAATTTCCAGTAAGGCTCTGCTTCGCGATGACAATAAGTCTCAGGGACACACCCTACAAAAGGTTGCCATTGATTTGAGGCAACATTGCTTTCCTCCTGGACAACTATACGTTGCATTCTCAAGAGTAAGCTCGGTGCACAGCTTGGTCATATTACAACCGGAGTGCTGAACTGACAACGTGGTATACAAAGAGATCCTTAACAGATAGTTATTGTTATATTTTCCCTCAGTTTAAAAAGATTTTCTTTTCTTCTTAATAAAAATTTAAAAGTACTACTTTGTCGCATGGTTTAGGATTTTGCTATATACAGTATATATATATATATATATATATATATGTATGCATGTATGTATGTGTGTATATATATGTAGATATGTATATATGTGTATATATATATATGTAGATAGATATGGATGTCTATATATATATATATATATGTGTGTGTATATATGTAGATCTGTATATATATGTGTATATATATGTGTCTCTGTGTGTATATATATATATATATGTGTGTGTGTGTATGTATGTGTGTGTATATGTATATATGTATATGTGTGTGTGTGTATATGTATGTATATATATATGTTGATATGTGTATATATATGTATATATATGTAGATGTGTATATGTATTGTGGACGCTGGCCCGGACACAGACAGGCAGACATGTTGTTCATCACCCAACACACTGTTTATTTACAAATATTTACACACTCACAACCCCAGTGCCTCTTGCACCGATTCCCCCAAGTCCAGGCCTCACAGTCTCTGTGCCTCTCTCTCCTGGCCGCCTCCAGTCCTTACTCTAGCTCCGTCCTCTTCCACCCGACATCTGCCGCTGACTGGAGGGAGGCGGCCCCTTAAATGGGAACCCGGATGGGCTCCAGCTGCTTCCCGGCAATCAATCCTGGCCACACCCCAGTGTGGCGGAAGTGCTGGGCTCCAGGGTTCCTCAGGCACCAGGGCGCCGCCTGGCGGTGGCCACAGGCCCCTACAGGGTTGGGCTTCTAAGCCCCCTACCCGTTGCCCCCAATACAACCAGGGTGATCGCCCCCTTGTGGTCTGGAGGAGGCACAAGCCCTCCTCTGGTCCTCCTGGGCGTCCCAGCCGGGCTCCAGCCCCTGCCGGGGACCACAGTATATATATATAGATATGTGTATATGTAGATATGTGTATATGTATATATATATATATGTTTATATGTGTGTGTGTCTGTGTGCATGTGTGTGTGTGTGTGTGTGTATATTGTGGTACCCGGCTGGGATGCCCAGGAGGACCGGAGGAGGGCTTGTACCTCCTCCAGACCATAAAGGGGTGTCCGCCCTGGTTATGTTGGGGGCTTCGGGTGAAGGGCTTGGAAGCCCAGCCCTGTAGGGACCCGTGGCCACCGCCAGGTGGCGCTCCAGTGCCTGAATATCCCGGGAGCCCAGCACTTCCGCCACACCAGGAAGTGCTGGGGGTAAGATGACAGGGGACACCCGGACGGCTTCCGGGTGCGCAGCCGGCACTTCCGCCACACTGGGGCGTGGCTACGGAGGAATGCCGGGAAGCAGCTGGAGCCCATCCGGGTTCCCATTTAAGGGGCCGCCTCCCTCCAGTCATCGGCAGAAGTCGGGTGGAAGAGGACAGAGCTGGAGGGAGGACTAGAGGCGGCCAGGAGAAAGGCAGTGGAACTGTGTGGCCTGGACTTTTGAGAATCGGTGCTGGAGGCACTGAGGTTAAGAGTGCACGTAATTTGTAAATAATAAGTGTAAATAAACAGTGTGTGGTGGAGCCAACGATGTCCGTCTGTCTGTGTCCGGGCCAGCGCTCACATATATATATATGTGTGTATATATATATATATATATATATATATATATATATATATATATGACAGCAACACTCATAACAGTGACAAAACAATTACATTGACAGTCATGTTACGTTATTTTTAAAATGTTTCCTTTTCTTTTCATTACTTCTTTAACACACTACTTCTCCGCTGTGAAGTGCCGGTATTTTGCTAGTTGTTCTAAAAATATATGGTTTTCAGGGTTTCTTAGGCCAAGGTATCTAGTGGTTATATTCTTCTTTTCCTAAAAATGATACATGTTTTTCCACGGCATCTTAATTTCTCCTGGACCCCGCCATATTGGAGACTGGTTATTAGGAAATATGACCGCGTTGCTGGGAGATGGTGCTCTGAGGTTTTGCAATGTTTTATAAAGCCAGTGGCACAAGTACCTAATTCATCCTGGATTACTGAAAGACAAAAACAGTGTCATTACGTATTTTAGTTAATGGTTCAACTGGTTACAACATTCTTTTCTGTCCTCTGATTATGATTTTCTTCTCGTGTTTATTGGCTCTGGTTGTGTGTACCTTTTTTGGCTTATGATTTATCAGTCTGTTTTCCGACTACATTTCTGACTACACATCCTAAGCTTTGCTATTTAATTGTTGTCCTCCTAGTTATGACACCTGCATGCATTCTGACTTCTCTGTGAGATCTCCTGAATCCTCTTTCTCTCTAAACTGTTGTCATCTTGCACAAGCAGTACATAAACAGCATGAGAAACTGTAGAAGTAGAGGAGAAAGGCTGTCATTTAGACTATGTTACCTGAACATTGTCTGATTTCAAGGTCTGTCCACTCCAATAAACTTTATTATTATTTCTGTATACTGAAATGTGCTAGTAGAACTCCGATTCTGTCTCCTGCTATAGTCATTCTGTGAATCCATCAGTATATTTTTGATGCAGATTTGGTTTCAATGCAGTAAGAGGAAAACAGCAGCTCATAGAGGAATTAGGGCAGAGATCTCAACTCAAATCCAGGCCTGGGTGTTGCCCGTGTGGAGTATGCCCATGCTCACAGTGCTTGTGCAAGTTTTCCTCCTACATCTAAAACAAGTGCGTTAAGTTGAGTGGTGGCCCTCAAATGGTCTTGTGCGAGTGTGTGTGGATGAGTCTGCAACTATGCCTTGTATTGTGCACCCCACCAAGGCTGTTTTCAACCATGCAGTGCTTCAAACATACAGTAGGCTCCAGCCATCCAGGACCAAGAACAGCAGATTTGAAAAAAGGGTGATAGCGAATACCTTTTTTTTTTTTTTTTGTGATGTGCTGTTATTTATGGAGCAAAATAATTTATGGGGAAAGTTAGTTGAAGGTCTAAATTGCAATCCACTTGAGGTAGAACCACATAAAAGCTTGTTCATGTACTTTGGCAAGCAGGGCTGTAGTCTTGTTAATTTCAACTATATTAGGTAGAAGCTCCACTTTGCTCAAGCCAGGAGTGCATGAAAAAGTATGAGTCATATTAAAGTTTAATGCACATAGCTACACGTACATATAGAGAAGAGATGGGGAAACATGTTTTAGCAAAGCAGCTGCATTCTTTAAATGTTTTTCAAACTGAAAAAAAGAATGAAGCAAAATATATATTTTCACATAAACTGTAAAAAATGAGGTCCTTGTAACAACTAGTAGTACTCTATGCTTGGATTCACAGGTATCCACATTTGTGGCAGATGCCAGCTTCTCCAGATGCCTTGATCAGTCACAGAAGTGATCTGGTGAAAGCTAACTTGCGCTGCATAAGAGAAGGAGGTAAACTCTCCTGTATGTCCTTTAGGGGTATCTGTACGCTCCATGAGGAGAGTGGAAAGAGGGTTCAGTCTAGGGAGATGGAGACAGGTGGGTCACTATTAGTTAGGGCCAGAGGTGCACCCAATCTTCAGAAATTATGATGTCACACAATTTCTGGGACCGGAGACAGGCTCCTATTTAGTTGGGGTGATGAGTTCCAGTAAACTAATTATAAATTCATCTGTAGAAAGAAAGATGGAAGTCCGTTTTCAGAGGAATGGGCATGCTAGTTCAGTATATACCAACAACAGAAAGCTTGATGCATTCCCTATCCAGTGTAAGAGCCAGTCTTAGAATTTTTAAAGTTAATATTAAAATCCACATGGGTGTTTGCTTAATTTATTCAGATTGTGAGTTTTTCCTTACTGCATAAATAATGGAGGATTCTGTTTAACCCCTAAACCTAACTTTTAATGGAACTTCCTTAGTGCTCAGCTTTATCTCAACTCCAATAAGAGTCAGTTGGTATTTAGCTACAAACAGCACTGTTTTATTAGCCTGTGATGATGCGGGTTCTTCTCCATGCTCCCACCTCTTTTCTAGGCGCCTCTCCAACCCAACACCGTCGGTAATGTAACCGAATGAGCCATGCAATGAGGAAAAATCACACTGGGAGCAAGGGGATGGTGTAAAAAGTGTACAAGTATTTTTTATTACAAACAGTGTCTAAAAATAAAGTGCAGTGATTCAAAATTAATAAATAAATAATCCAGAAAAACAAGATGATAAAAATGGAGGTTAAAAATCAATAAATAACCCTTTAAAACAAGGTAAAAGCCATGGCAGGAAGTTGTCCTTTTGTAAAAGCCTGGTGCCTTCTTCTTATAGCTGCTTCTCTCATACAGTCCTTGGAACAGGGGAGTCTCCCTACCTGCAGCTGAAGCTGACATGGCTACATTCAGCTCCCGCCAGACTGAAACTCGGGTTCCCCAACAATCAGGGCACTCACGTTGGGGCTCAACTCTCACAAGCCTCCCTGACTCCCACGGTGAGCTAGCTACCTTATGGGACACCCCAGCTCCTTGCGATTGTTCAGCTGGAGCGACCGCTTCCTACTGCACCACCAAGTGTTGGCCAAACACTTCTGCTGAGGGGCTCTCCTCCCAGCTGCCTACATTCCAGTGAGCCTGCTCTCGCTCACTCGCTCACTCCCACACCGGCTTTTTTTTGTCTTCCCACCTTCCTCTTCTTTCCACTAATCTCCGTTATTATTTTTTTTTTGCTCTCCCTTCCACACTCACGCTTCTCCTATTTATAATAGGGACGTGGCACAGGTGTGGTGATTAGCAGCTCCTGGCATCAATTACAGACCCAGGCAATCCCGCATCTGTGCACTTCTGTGCAGAAACACCCGCAACGTGCCTGGGAACCGCTTCCACCACACTACCACGCCCCTTCTTTAAGCCGCGAGTGCAGTGATTATTTATTTAAAAACTGGCCATTCGTTTAGAGCTGCGTACCTGCTATATCACATTGCCTTGTTTTCAATGGGTTAATGAAGGCATACAGTTTTCTGATCGCTTGTGCATCAACAGGTTTTTACGTACAGACATATGACTGTATGTTAAATAGAGAATATACAAGATAAATTAAAAGAAACATAAACACAAGACTTGAACAGAAGCATCTTATATGAGAAGGTTTCATTTCTATTATGAATTTTTTTTTTTATTTTTGCGGAAACTGTTTTGCTTTTGTGTGGCATGATGGTACGGAGGTAGCAATAAGGAGACCTGAGTCCTCCCTGCTTGGAGTTTGCATGTTCTTTCCATATCTGCATGGGTTTACTGCCACAGTCCAAAGACAAGAAGGTTAAGTGGATTGGCAATGTTGAACTGGCCCTAGTATGTGTGTGTGTGTGTGTGTTCATCCTGTGATGAACTGGCACCCTTTGTAGGGTTTGTTCCTGCCTTGTGCCCTATGCTAGCAGGGATAAGCTCCTGTGACCCTGTTCAGGGCAAAGCAGGTTATAAAATGACCAACTGACTTTGAATTTTTACTAAAACTTTTAAAACAAAACACACTTGAATTGTGGAATTAGTTGCATATGTGTCAACGAGTCACACTCATCGCCTGAACTCCATTAGAAAGCAGAAGCTACAAACGTTTTGGAAAGCAGACAAACACAGCTTTACCCAGTTTACAAGTATGCGGATAATATTCTCGAAAGGACAACTCTGGTTGTTAAGTATCCACAGTAGAAAAAATGATACCGGTAAGAGTGGCCTGACAGCTCAGCATGACACATTTAAAGAATTTAGGAATTTGTAATGAGTTGTAACTTTCTTTTTAAATAATCAACCTGTTCCTCTCTCCAACATTCTGCATGATTGCCTTTCTCAGAAGCCGGGTCATTTATGTTGTGGCTTTCAGAAATTTCTGCATCCATACCATCATGAATGGAAACAGGTTGTGATAAGGGATCTCTGGGTTTTGTAGCAGTATTGCAGCTTGGTTCTGCTTCCTCCGTTCTCTTTCAGTTTTTCAACCATAAAAGCTTGTTTCTGTATGCAGAAGCTCACAATGCACTGCTATATAAATACTGAACAGTTCTATATGGTGAATGTATTAACCCACCTATGTATTAAATTGACCAAATCTCAACTCTGCCAGCTTCCATGTTATCGAAATCTATCAATTTGTGAATTAAAGTATTAAGTAAAGATTGACTTTTTTTTTCTTACTTATCCACAATGAATTTTATACATAAGAAAAAGGAGCTGCTAATCTTAAAACTGCATGGTGCATGGCCAGAACTCACCATACTGTTGAAGGTTAGAAACTAAAGGAATGTTATGAGCAGTAAGGAAATACTTAAATTAAAATTTTAGAAGCAGCAGAACTGTGTTCCTGTCTATTCTCATCCACTTCAAACACTTATATAGGCTGTGAGCACACATGTTTATAGGAAGCCTTTTGGAATAAATTAAAAGATGATGAGCTTAGGACAGGTTGGATTTAAAAATTAAATGGTAATATTATTAGATATGTACCTTAAGAGAAACTTGATGAAAAAAATCAAATATAATAATTTTGAAATTACCAGCAGTAGATAAAAGGCAAGTTTAGCATTAGTAATGCTTTTGAAATTGCTGTTCTATTAGTGATAACAAATAAAATAATTGAACTGGAACTACAAATACTGTAGACATTATAGGATGTAGTGAGAAGTCAAGCAAAATGACACCTTTTATTGGCTAACTAAAAAGATTACAATATGCAAGCTTTCAAGGCAACTTAGGCCCCTTCTTCAGGCAAGATGTAATACAGTAACTAGAGTTCCCTGTGTTTATATAAACACTAGGACAAGTAACAACACTGGAAAACCTTTATGTAAAACATCTTAAATGTAAAGAAGTAATAGACCTCTTCAGGCTAAGATTCATTTAGCAAGAGAGGAGATAATTATAGGGTTAGGGTTAGGGGTAGGGTTAAGGTTAGGGTTATATGAATAATCAAAGTTTAGCTATGTCTAACAGATAGGGTGCGACAATAATATTAATGGAAAGAAATTAGTGAGGTGGGATTTCCTATAATGACAATTCAGAGAAGTGGCAGTTTATATAAATTATAATTGGAGGCCACTCAAAGAAACAAAACAAAAGTCACATCATAGTGAGACTATCTGGTTTACAACAGAAATATACAAGGATGGAAGAATGAAGCTGAGAGTTTGTTACAGACCACCAAATGTAGTGCCCTGAAACATCTTTTTAATAAAAAAAAAAAAATCGTAGTCATGGGTGACTCTAACTACCCAGATATAGTATAAGCTGAAAGAATCATAAGAGTGGAAATTTAGGAATCTATCCATCCATTTTCAATGCAACTAAATCCAGTTTCAGGTCAAGAGAGGTCAAACTCACTAATTCCAAATAGTAACAGGGAAAGTCCTAGGATCCCATGATAACAATATAATGTTCTCATTGTTATTTACAGTTCTATTCTTGGTCAACCATCTTACTGCACAATGTAGGAATCCATCTTGGATGGGACACCAATCCATCACCAGGCACACATAACCGCTAGGACTTAACAGTGGCTTAGCTTGAGTTTGTGCTGCTCAGGGTGGGGCGGTGCTTCAACTTGCTCCCCTCCAACATATCTGAATATGTTAACCTATTTAAATAGAAAATTAAAATAATGCATAGAGAAAAATTAAGATACATTTTGCATAGATTTATTCATATAGAGAAACAGCAATAATTTTTCACATATAATTATTTATAAGCATCAACTAGATGAGAATATCGTATAGACGCACTGATAAGCCGTGTTCTGGTTATTAGTATAATTACACTGCGAAAACCAGAACCAGTGTAGTGTACAAGTGATAGGTGAGGATGTTTTCTGCGCAGAGCAAGAACGCATTCGGATTGATAATGAAATTAAATTATAAATTGCAAATTAGTTGTTTATCTTCCTAGGAATTATTATCGGTGTAATGTTTATGTTTAGTTTTGTTATTGCCTCATGAATTTCAACTGCTGTGTCTGATGGCGTCACAGAAGGACAGTCTGAAAATTATTTTTGAAGCATTTGTGGATAAAAATCAGAGAATTTAACTTTTTTCTTTCATGAGTGATATTTTTCCAAACCCTGCTGCTTACACGCAAATTGTACTGAGCCTTTTGGCCAATAATGCCGACCCCAAAAATGTGCCACCTGGGGTGGACCACCCTCTCCTAACTATGCCACTGGGACTTAACCAAGCTGGAATCACAAATTAACATGATAGGCATGTTGTTTGGCTGTGAGCTGAAAACTGGAACAACTGGAGAAAGTCCAACACAGATATAAAGAGAACACAAAACAACAGTCAAAATGTACAACTCTCTAATTTGAAAAAGGCGTTGCATTAATGGACTAGAATAACGTTGTTGCACACATTACAATGAAATAGATTTAGAAGAATACTTAATATACTATAGTTCCTGATGAATATAAACACATTTAGAAGCACAGTCTCTCCATATGTTAACTGAAAGATTAGAAAAATAATATTGAGGAAATTATCAGTCTGTATTTATGATTTAAAAAATCAACAATGTTAACTAGTATGTGAACACTTTGAGAGTAAGAATTTAAAGAGAACAGAAAATTGCAAATATCATCTAAAAAATAATATTCTTTTAACATTTGAACAGTAAGAAAAGGGTCAAGGACAGGGTGAAATATACTGAAATGCCAAGGTACAAATAAAATATACTGATAGAGGTAAATACTTTCAATTCATATTTTTGAAGTCAGGGAATTTGAGACTTTTGAAAAGGTTATGCTACTAGAATTATTATTTAAAAAAAAAAGCTAAAAACTAATTCCATGCAAGGAAATTGTCTAAAACTGCATACATGAAGTATTCAGTCTCTAAAACAAAATGTTATGAACACATAAGACAAGGATAAATATGGACAAAAGTAATAGAAAGTTGATACAGAGAAAAACTCAAACTGCTGACAATCTAAAGCATTGTGGTTCACCTATGAAACCTGGTGGAGGTGACATGGGTGGTCATTAATGTCTGTCAATGGAACTGGTTCACTCATGTTTACTGAAGATGTAGCAGTCAAATGACGTCAAATTCTTTAGTCCCTGCAAGATGAACAAGTGAATGACCAGTAGACTGTCATGGAAAATAATCCTGAAATAAAAGATGTTCCATCAAGATTATATAAAATACCTAAACCCTCTTAATCTAGATTAGGACAGTGAGGGGACAAAGCCTACGTTAATAGCAGCAGGTTTAGGGTAGGACGTAACCTTGGACGTGCACACACATGCAGCCAATTGAAAATCTGCTGTTAAGAAAAGGCCAGTTTTTGGGATGCGAGTGTTAAAATGAAGTACCAAGGAAAAAAAAAAACATGTAAGACATAAGAAGACCATAAACACTTAAACACAGCTAAATACTGTACCACCATGCTACTGTATTGAAAACTTTTTTTTTTATTTACTAGGGGGCTTTGCTTGGCACTGGGTGCCCTCTATCTCGCAGATCAGGTGCTCAAAGTGTGTGGGAGCACCCCTCTGTTAGAGAAAATGATTGTATTTAAGGAGATGGTATAGAGAAGAGTATGCAGGGTGCGGGAGGAAGACTGTTAGTCTTTAGTTATTATAGATAGAAAATCAGTTACTTCAGTATTTCACTACAACTGTCTATTTTAAATAACCTTGAATAATAAAACCTAATAAAAAGTAAAAGCAAAAAAGGAGAAATAAAAAAGTAAATCATAAAAATTCAATAAAAAAATAAATTACATTAATTTAAAAACAATATCATGAATTACTTTTTCCCCTAACGTACATTCTATAAACGTTGCTTTATTACATTTCTGTTTGCAGATTGTTTGGAATTTTTTTTCTTTTTCATTTATTGGATGATTCTCTTTCTTCATGATTTTTATTATGTGTGCTCTTTTTTGTACATATTTTTTTTTTTTGACATTCATTATCAGCTCTTTCTGCTCTTTTTCTATTGCAACCTATAATTTAAACATTCTTGAACAGATAAATTTGCTTTTCTGCCTTGCCATTAAAAATGTCTGCGTTGAAGGGCGAGTTAGCACTGAGAGTGTCATAGGGTCAGATGGAGAGAGGATGTGCGTAATTGGAGTAATGATTGGGCGAGGGGTGTGGAGGGGAGTGGTCAAGGCTGAATAACATGGACACGATGGAAAACATTTTAATATAATAGAGAGAAACTAAATCTAGAACAAACAAATGCAAACAAGACAAATTGAAAAATTATAAATCTTACCTTATAATTAAAAAAAAGTCCTGAATTTAAATTACTAGTGGAAGTTAGGAACACATTTCTCCAGTTTTGATGTCACTTCACTGGTTACCTGTGTCTTTCAGAACTGACTTTAAAATTCTGCTAATGGTTTATAAAACCTTAAATAATCTCGCCCCATCTTATATATTGGAATGTCTGACACCTTATATTCCAAATCGTAACCTTAGATCCTCAAATGAGTGTCTCCTTAGAATTCCAAAAGCAAAACTTAAAAGAAGTGGTGAGGCGGCCTTCTGCTGCTATGCACCTAAAATCTGGAATAGCCTGCCAATAGAAATTCGCCAGGCTAATACAGTGGAGCACTTTAAAAAACTGCTGAAAACACATTACTTTAACATGGCCTTCTCATAACTTCTCCTTAATTTAATCCCGATACCCTGTATGTTGAATTCATTATAATTACTATTCATGGTGGCTCTAAAATCCGTACTGATCCCTACTCTCTCTCCTGCGCCACCACCACCTACTCAAAGCATCATGATGCTCCAACATTGATGGACTAAAAGCCAGAAGTCTACATGACCATCATCATCAAGTCCTTCCATGAGAACCCTAAATCCAAAGAGGACTGTTTCATTTATTAGGTAGAATGCCCAGAGGGGACTGGGCGGTCTCATGGTCTGGAATCCCTGCAGATTTTATTTTTTTCTCCAGCCGTCTGGAGTTTTTTTGTTTTTTCTGTCCACCCTGGCCTTACTCTTATTCTATGTTAATTAATGTTGACTTATTTTATTGTCTTACTGTGTTTTTTATTTTTCTATTCTTCATTATGTAAAGCACTTTGAGCTACATTTTTTTGTATGAAAATGTGCTATATAAATAAATGTTGTTGTTGTAGGAGTGCAGTGAATTAAGGAGCCACATGATGGCATGTGTATGGGATACACTCAGGCCTTTCAGTGTAATCTTTAGTCTGACTCTCATAGCCCCATCTACTCATAAGGTACCTTAAGAGAGTAAAAATAAAGTGGGATATCCAGTTAGACCTAACAGCGTACAATGCTATTCATATAATAGGAACGTAATCAGAAAAGAATGCCAATGTAAGTAGAATAACAGTATAAAGTATATGTTTGACTATGTAATGCCTATAATCAGAGAATCTGCAATTATCTTCTAGGTGCATGTTAATGTGACTTATAAATTACTACATATCATTTAACGGGATTAATTATCTAAGTTCAAAAATCAAAAGACAATTGAGTCATTGAGTAAGATGGATCTAATTAGGCACACGGATAAATGTGAAAAATTTAGATTTGTTACATGAGTGTGGATCAAATGCTTAATGACCCCAGCCATGATGTACTGTATAGGCTGTTAAATAGAGGGCTCTTATTAATAAAGATATTGACACTGCAAGATCCCAACAGCAATTGACTAAAAGCAGTTTCTAATTGGTGAGGTGGGTGAATTTAAAGCTCAAACTGGAATAAGACAAAAAATTAGAGTACAGACTAAGACCAAAGGTGTTTTGTATTACTATATTTTTTCTCAGTTTTGGAAGGGTCTTTACTGCAGAAACTATTGATTATTATGGCACAGTATCTGGTGTCACTAAATCCACCATTTTGTAGTGTGGTTACTACTATGTTAGCAAGATAAACAATTCAAATGTGCTTTATGTCAATGCTGTCTGAGCATAAAAGCTCAAAGCCCTGCATTTACAGGTCATCCGAGATTCTAACATATTCCTCACAGCTTCATGAGTGTATTTTGATTTTGATGTCCTGGTTAAATGGCATATTGCTTTTACAGATTTAACTGCAAGTTTAAATTTTTGTTTTTAAATGTGATGACATTTTAGTTTTACATTTGGTTTTCAAATTTTGCTTGACTACTCATCCCAACCTGCTTAACTGCTCGGCAGAGCAAAAGACATTCAGGCAGAATTCAAAACAAGGGGCAAGTCTCATGGAATAATTAATTATGAGTCAATTGGTTTTAAACCAAAACTAGAAGTTTCACGATGGAGTGTAACTTGCCTGAAACGAGCCTGCTTAATGAAAGATAATTATGGCAGAAACCTATCTGAAGCAACAAACAAATAATTACCATTGCCATGCAACAGCAAGTAGAAGAAGAGTCCAAGTGAACAGCTGGAAGACATTCTTAACAACTCAGAACAACAACTAAATACAGTTTTGTAAGAACTACCGTATATCTAATTGTAATTGTTGAACAGGCTAAATACAAAAAAAATCTTGGAAATCACTAGATAAATTTCGAATTGCAGGGGACTTTAATACAATGAAAAATGTGGACTGCAGCAGAGTGCCATTTATAAAGAGTGGCTGATTACCAATGGAAACAGATGTATAGCCTTCCATGAAAACCATTGCTAGGCAACCAAGCAAGCATCTTGCAGGCGCTGATTGAGAAAAAGAGTGCAGCTTGATAAACAGAGCACAGAGCTTTACATGTGGGTATGTGGACCAGGCACCTGCCAGAGAGAACGGTCGAAAGCCCTTCATGGTGAGGCTCTGTTAATTGTGTTTATTCTGTGCTTATGTGGAAACACATGCTGCTCAAAAAAAATAAAAAATAAAAAAAAAACACTTCTACGTATTTCACTGCCTATCTGGATTTGCCTGATTGAGCCATCATTGCCAGAGGCAGAAATATTTTATTAGCATGTATATGTTAGCGCTGAAATAATTTTCCAAGAAAAGAAGTTCTTTCATGTAAGAGTTTCCAAAACAGAAGTCATTTAAATTATTTTTATTAAAAATTAGATATTTTCATGTCACTTTGGAAAAGAAATTATGCATGTATGGAGTATATATGAATAAAATTTAAAGCACATAAGCATTATACATTATATATACAGTACATACATATACAATTTTGCCACCAACCCCCAGGTTTTTCCCTGCAGGTTGGAGGGCATATAGGCTTTGTGTAATGTTTTTTTTGCATTGTGGTTTATGGGACACTTTGGCTGACAATGTCCACATAAAAGCCAGCTAACCAAAAAAGAAGGCACTTCATCTCAAATGAGCAGGTTTTTTTTATGTTTGCTTATTTCACTCTCTTCTGCACTCTTAAAAATAAAGGTGTTCTTCAGAACAATGTAACAAGGGAACTGTTTTTGGTTCCTAAAGACTCTTTCCACTTGATTTATTTATTTAGGTCTGTAACAGTTGAATAGATGGTAACATATTTGTGAAATACTAATGGGTCATGCTTTTAAAAGGACTCTTGCTACATACAATAACACAGACTACATCTGTTAGTGCCCTGCCAAGTAGCCTGCCATACATTAAAGGTTTCTGTTTTTTCTCACTTATTAAGAAGTTATTCAACGCACAAAGAACCACCTTCAAATGCAAAGAACATTTCCAAGAATGAAATGGTGCTTAGTCATGCAACAGTTCCACAAGAAATCACACAACCCAGTTAAGAGCCATGATTTGTAAGAGTGTAATGTAGGATAACTTGACATCACAAAGTATATTCACTAGAAAATTGTATTAACAAAAACAACTGTAAAACACATGTCTGGTGGTCAGGTTTTACAAAGGTGCTTCCCTTGGAGATCAAAAATCAGGGGTGGATTCCTCTAGACTTTCTTGTATACTCAGATATGGGGATGGATATTTGAGGAGTAAACGGCACGACAAGGATTATAATTTTATATTATGTAAATTGAAGAACCATCAACAACAGATCAAATCAAATTAATAATATATTGAACAATTATTATAAAAGTAAAGTTGAATAAATAGGCTGCAAGAATAAAAGGTAAAGTACCACTTCTGGTTAGCGGAAATAGCACAAAAGTTGATAGAACTATACATTTTGTACCTAATACTTGGATGCAAAATTTGTTTGACATAAGTGAAAATGTACTCAAGTTATCCAAAAAGTCCAAAAATGGTAAGAAAATGGAGGTCTAAAACATCGAGATTCATCAAAATCTCAACACCAGATTTTTGAACGATTACAATACTTTTCCTATGCTTCGTATACGAGAAAGTAAAAATATAAAAGATATTGACTGCAAAGGTCAGGTTAAAAGCCATAGGTTTCAAACAGGTTGCCTTGTTGCTACTGCCTCAGCTGCTGAAGGATGTAAGTATGTTCCAATGAAGAAGCACCTAACAGTGAAGCATCTAAAATGGATAAAAATGAAGGTATTAAAATAAATAAATAATACATATTACCAATAAAACAAATAAGAAACACATAATACTCAAGTCCATACTTGGAATGCTTAAAGAGTTAATGTGCTAAATCAGAATTACATCATTCTGGATATGAATAAAAGTAACTGTCAGTGCTCTTTCCAATTCCAAAATGCTAAAATATATTTTTTTAAAAAAACCCTCTAAAAATTATATCATGTGATTTAAACTAAATAGTATACAGAAGCATTCCATATAGATGAGGCATTGTAGCCCAGCAGACTTGTTCAGATGAAATATAAAATGGGTTTCAGTGGCACAATGCATTATTAAGATCAAAATGGAAGTACTATGTACACTTTAGACCATAAAAACACAGGGTGGTCCAGATCTAATTACACAACTTTTAGTGCAATGCAAGAAAACAATACAAGACAAAAGAATTGTTCAAAATATCTTGTATAAACGAAAATGGACTTTGAATTAATTCACTGATTTCGCTGCCATCTATCGACAACAAAAAGAATTTTTTGTGAATTCTCTATGTAATAAACTTAATAAGTTATAGCATAATGAAAATTGCATAGTTAGATCTGGACCACCCTATACAAAAAAAACAAAATTAAATCTAATCTAATCTAATCTAATCCTAAACCTAAAAGTGCAACGATTTTATGTGATATTTTTACGTCATGTTTTTTGTCATGCTTTAAATGGGGCTTATTTTAAAACCTACATATATATATTTGGTATCATTCTTTTCAGAATTTATCTAACCTTAATGTGATGTTTTTAGATTTTCAGATTGTTATTCTGTTTTAAAATTATAAAGTAAAAAATATCAAGAACTCACATTCTGTGAGACGAGACTTTGTGCCAAGAGATTTAATCATGCCCGGGGCCAGGAATAAAAGATAAAGAGTAGGACAGCTGCTGTGCAGGCTTTTAAATGTTTGAAGCACTGCTTGAAATGCACGGTAGCAGCAGCAAGCCAGCAGCTGAACGAGCAAAGAGGAGGTAAAAAAAAAGACTGTATTTGTTTCCCATTGTATCACCGTTTAAGATGGGGTTTTGGTGGAGCAAACGCGTCTCCTTGGGGTGTGTTCAGCCCCCCTGTTCACAACGTGAGTGGCAGAGATGCGAAGTGGCGGGCATGTAGTGCAGGCAAGTGGGGTTGGCGAGTGAAGCGAGCAGGGGGTAAGCCCTCTAATATAAATATAAAGATGCACTCACATTTTTCCCGGTCAATAGTGCAATAAAAAAAACAAAAGTATTCAAAATAAAAACCAGGAGGTACTTATTTAAGGACAAGTTATTAGGATTCATACCGGTAACATGAACATCCTGTTGTACAGACGTCACATTGAACACCTATTGCTTTAGTTCCATCTGCTGTATATGTGATATTGAGGGGATCATCTATAAAAAATATATCAGGATTTGAGGTTATGTAAATAACATGGCCGGAGAAAGACGGCCAATATTCAAAGGGGTTGGTTTTGCACATATTATATTAATTAGATTCAGAATTAAAATTTTAATGTTAATAGTAATTTTGTATTCTACTCAAGGGTTCTAGGATTAAGTTTCTGACTTTTTTTTAAGTTTTTATTTTGCTTTTTTATGTTGTTCATTTAGAATCTTCAATGTGGCAAATACTGTATATGCCAGTTTGGTTATGTGACTGTACAAAAACTTGTGAGTATTTGTAAGAAGATTTGCTTTGTAAATCTGAAAGGCATTAGGAGTGAATTTAATCAGAAAATCAGACATCATCTGTACAGCACATTCATTGTACTGGATTAATCCAACTTCTGTGCTATTGATAGCAAAAATTGCAATAAAAAACAAATAATTCAGTTGGAGGCAACAAAAAATACAAACGTGAATAACAATAATGCAGTAGAGGTAAGCTAATGACAAACCAAAGAGCAAGGCCCACCCTTGACTGTGTACCGCTTAGAAAGTCAACGTGCATTGTTCAAAATGTAAACTCTTTATGCAAAAACATCTATAAATTTGTGATGATGTTTATTATTACATAAAATTTAGGTGAGAAGTGATGCCCAGTGGCTATGAAGTTTGATGGAAAACCAACCGTTTTCAGGTTCAAACTAAGTGCATATGCGATACGACTTGTGGGTTGTATGTTAGCTTTTACTGTACATCTCTGATCCATTAATCAAGCCGGTCTCTTTCCACTGGAATTCCAGTATATACAGAGAATAATGTAAGAAAGAATAAATAAAGCATGTCTTACTTCACCATTTGATGAATCATTGCCATTTAGAATTAAGTTTTTAACAGAATAACTGGAGCTTTGTTATAAAGAAACATATACCTAACTATTTTTCTGTTTTATTCTTCACACGCCATTTAAAAGATACTACATGTATTATCAGGGATTGGAGTCTCAAGTGAGCTTTGTTTTACAGCTGAACACTAGTCTTCTGATTCGATTGGTATTTTACACATTCATGACTAAGCATAAGAAATGTGACTTTAAAGAGTTAAGGGGCACTCAATTTTTATTCAGGTGAGTTATTAAAGAATTGAGCTGCAGACAATAAGGTTGTGTCTTTTATCCCTACTGCTAGTTTAATGGATTGCTCTAAGAAAGTTACCGAGTGTGCATTAGGTGCATAAATATGGGGATAATGGTATACTAAATGTAAAGAGAGCTAAAATGTAAAGAAACTGAAACACAGAAACAAACAGACTCTGGTGTGAATTGAAGCTATATTCTTGTTAGTTTTTATTCAGCTTATGTGTCACATTAGAACTGCGTAAATTTAGTTGGCTAAGAATACAGTTTGGATATGCTGAAGATATCTGTAGCATTGCTAGCTAATATACTGTAGATTCAAGCAAAGATCTTGATGAAAGATTAAGGAAGCTGAGCAGGCTCCTTTTAAATGACAATTATTATTGGTATCTAAATGCTTATTTTTGTACCTTTTTATTGTACATAAAATTTAAAGAGTTTAGATAGTGTACAAGACATGCAGTTACCTTGCAGTTTCTATAGTTGTTTTGATATGTAAATTTATGTTTTTCTTTTCTTTAAATGTTATTTTTGACAAGATGTTTTACTGAAAGGACCTTGAAACTCACAGTTAATTATTACCAATGGATGTCTATTATGATTATGAAAGTCGTGTTTCTCTTTAGAATGGTGTCGTGAATAAAAAAGATTTCCACAACAGAAAGAGTTGGGGACCGTCCTCATATAATGTCCAACAAACAAAGTAAAGAAATAAATGCCAAATAATGATCAATGTACTTTTAAACAGCAATTGACAACAAAAAATACAGTCATGGCTTTTTTATACTGGAGGAAAATGACGGGCAGAAATGATGCGGCAGGAGATGATGTTGTAACAGAAAGACAGATGTGACGCCATCAAAAGGAGACCGGAATGAGGAAGTGACATTTGGCGGCCATCTTGCAAACCCGGAAGTGTGTGAGGTAAGTTATTTTTATTCTATTGGTCTGATGAAAAAGAGAGAGAGGCGTTGGTACCACAAATCAACCCTTAGTCTCGCAAAGTTTTGCTCACCTCAGGGTTTGTTGACTGCCTCCTAAGCGCACGTGTGTGACAAATAGATGGTGTAAAGTTAGGATAATTAACACTGTCTCAATAAACTAACATACCTACTGGAGTACTACACAGAGAGGGTTTTGCAAGCTTAAGCACTAACATCCTTCATGCCTAGAAACTGGACCTCAAAAATCCAGACTCGTAATTGTGAGTGTTGAGTTTCTCTATTCTCATTGTGTCTGTGTGGATCTTCTGTGGGTATTCCAGTTTCTTCCCTCCCTTGACTGGTGTTTAACACTAAATTGGCCCAGTGTGTGTGATTAAATTTGACCTGAGAAAGCTAGACATGGTTGGTTCCTGCTTTGCTTTCATTGCTACTAGCATAGGCAACATTTCCCTGAGACTTTTACTGATATAAGCAGTTTCAGAATGCAGATGGAATACTTGCTTCCCGGTGTATCCAGCAGGGGGCACTAGCTCCCTTGTTTGAATAAGTTAATAAGTAATACGGCAGTAAGAAATCACATAGGAGAAATAACTTAGCATTTTTTAATAATGGATTATGCTCCATAACAGACTAAGAAAGCTAATGGCAAGAACCCAGTTCGGGACTGGGGGCCCGATGTGCAAAGTCTGCCATTTTCGCAGTGCGTTGGAAGGATTTTCCGGATCAGATGACGTTATCTCCCATCTCTCTGTCGGCTTCAAAGGTGTACCAGGCAATGTTCCAAGGCTTTATACTCTTTCTTAATGCGCATTCCAAACAAGGCAAGTAGGATACAGTTTCATGCTGACTTTGACACACAAAAATAGTGTACAATGCCCATTTCATTGTTGTCCCTGTCTTGTCTTCTAATGCTTTCCTAGCAGTTCTAAATGACGAGCCCCTGCGCTAAATCTGTGTCCACTATGCATGTGAGTAGAAAGAAAAGTAGATTTATAAAATATTTTTGTGCAGAGGACAGTGACATATTAAACTTATGTTACACCCGGTGGCTACCATCATTTATCATTTAAAAGAAAGCTCTGTCTTAAAAAAAAGGTAGAGACAAAGCATTTTGTACAGTTACTATGTCATGTACTGTGTCTTTGATAGAGCACGCTACAAGAAAACATGATCAGAAGTGTGCTTGCTTTATAGACATGCAAGTAGGAATAGCAGGGTATAATGACAAGCTAAGCTGCTATGTTTTGAGATTTTGAAATGCAAACATTTGTGCAAAGAGCTGTCAGAAAAGTAACCCTTCCTAGAGTATTTTCTAATTATTTTCTAATACAAATATCTTCTTCAATTGTAGAATAAATCAGTGGTTCTCAACCTGTGGGGCGGGCCCCCATAGGGGGGAGCGAAGTTACAAAAAGGGGGGCATGAAGATGTGAATAAAGAAAACAAGAATCGAAAATATGAAAAATACATGTATTGAAACCAAAACAAATTAACTTAAACTACATTCTGATACTAAAAAAATAAATATAGAGTTAGATAAATGTCGATAAAAGATAAGTAGGTATAATAAAATATGCATCTATGATATATCATTAATTAAAAAAAAACAAATTGGTATTAGTGGGCTCCTTTCAAAAAAACGTTAGGGGGGCGCGCGATTAAAACTGTTATGAAAACTCGGGTCGCGAATACTTAAAGTTTGAGAAATGCTGGAATAAATTATTTCAAATGAGAAAAATTAGCAACATGTCATTTTCAGGGTTGGTTACTACTACAAACCTAATGCTGCCAGGCCAGAGTTTGGCCTTTCAAAACCAGAACTGAAATAAGTAGATTTGAGGGTAAGTGAATGGTAAAAGTGATTAAGATTCATTAAAATGAAAAATCTGAGTACTGTACATAAAGAATTAAAAGTATGTTATTTTTATTATGTCTGGTAATTTGAGTCGGATGACAGTGTGGCAGACGACTGGGGACCTTGTCTCACCAGGACGCCTGGAGAAGGGTAGGACCAGGAGAGGGCCAATATCTTCCCCGGGGCACAAGAGCGCAGCTCCCCCTGGATTACATCAGGGCCACGGATGTGGAGCTTGGAAGCTCAACCCTGTTGGGGTGCGTGGCATCTGTCAGGGGACACCTGGACGATCCCAGAGCCCTGGATGGCAGCACTTCTGCCACACCAGGAAGTGCTGCAGGAAGTTCATCAGGGCGCACCTGGAGCACATCCGGGTGCAACATAAAAGGGGCCACGTCACTCCATTCAGGGAGCCTGAGTCGGGTGGAAGAGGACAGAGCTTGTAAGTGGAGGAGTGAAGGCAGCAGAGGAGAAGGAAATATTGCTGGTGGGTTGTGCACTGTGTGTGAGGTACAAAGGACTGTGTAGTGAGAAAACAAAATAAATTGAGGATGTTTCTTGGACATCTGGTTGTCTCAGTGTCTGTCTGTGTCCGGGCTTCTTTTACAAATGGCAGATATTTAATGATAGAAACTGAGGCCAGAAATTATGTTAACTGTACAGTAGTCTTTTTACTGAGAGTTCCCTCCAACAACTTGTGCAAGAATATCTCCAAACCCCACTGCAGAGCCCCCTGCTGCCTAGGAATACTGCCCAAACATTATTACATTTATCTCAATACCTAACAATTTTCTCCTTCTATTCAATGAAATATGTGTAACCAGAGACTTTTGTGCCTCCTGTGGCTTGTCCCCTAATCTGAAATTGGACCCCAGTCTTCCTGCAGTCTGGGAAAATGAGCATTCTAAGCAGGTGACCTACACATCTCTAGACACAGAGATGACCTCCTTAGATTTGTAACACACCACCAAGAAAGAAGGAAGCTGTGATAAATTTAAAATCATTAGAAAGTCGCATCCAGTTTTTAGAGGAAATGTTGAATATGGCAGAAAACTGTAACCTTTTATTAGAAAATTACATCCACTCATATCCCAAAAGAATAGTCACCCAAATAATGTGCATCATGTATAAACACACTGCCAACGTAATTGCAGTGTAGGGTCAAGCTGTCTGTTTAACTTTCACAATTCATTTTGTTCAAACTGTGAGAATTTTAAACTAAAGTTTCTGGTTAATCCATTCTAACAGGTAGCAGTCTGATGCACAATCATAACAGGACATGACAGCCTTTCTACCATATAACTGCTCCCCACCTTCCCTTCTACATTTATAACCTCATAGTAAAAGACAAGCAGGAGTTAAGTTACAACTTTAAATAGTGTATTATTGATAATATTCATAAACAATAACAATAAGCAAAGTACATTTGAATATTGGCAACCATACAACCTGATAAATGCTGATGTGTAGTTTCAGGTGGCACACAGACTTGTAGTTATTAGTTAAGTCCTCATTTTTGGTCAGCTTTCTTCAGAACAGGCCGCATGCCTGTCTCAATATGGCTGCCGAGCTGTGCTCTTCATTGTGTTGTCCTTTTTAGTTCATGGTGTGTGAGATGCTCTTTCATCAGATGTTTGTAAGAGAGAGTGAGACAGGGAGGGGAAAATTCAAATTTATAGATTCTCTGTCCAAACCATACAGCCAATAGGACATTATGGTACTTAATGGCTTCAGGCACCTTTAGACCAATGGGGCACAGAATAACTTTCACACTTGCCCCCAAAGTCATTTGTTGAGCTGATGTTTGCCAGCTAGGTAGTCTGGCTTTCCTGTGAAGGTTGATTGAGTGAGTCCTGCAGAGAATCACTTGCCAAACTGGTTTGAGGCACATTCCCCCAACCCTGCTGTAAAATTACAAAAAGACTCTTCCTAAAAGGCGGTAGGGGGACATAAAAAATATTTATCAACTTACATGCAAAATTTTGCACCACAACAGATGAACACACACATAGTAATCCCAACCACACATTAGAGCCAACTTAGTATCGTCAATTCATCTGACCTGCATGTGTTTGAACTGTTGGAGGAAAAAGGAGCACAGAACCCACACAGACAACAGGGAGAACATGCCAACTCCATGCAGGGAGGACCCGGGACACAAACGCTGGTCTCTTTACTGCGAGGCAGCAGCACTACCACTGCACCGCCCTGATAAAAAAAAAAACACATCATATAAATAATAGACAAAAATGATAATAATCAAAGAACCAGAAATGAGACAAAAAGGACACCTGACTTAAACATAACAAAATTTACCAAATTTAAAATTTGAACGTATCTGAGGATAAGATTTAATGTTGGATGTAATGACTATTCGTTTGGAGAAATAATGCACAAACCAAAATTAAAACATTTCATTTTTTTAAATATTGTTCTTTAGTTTAAGGATTTGATGGTTGCTTTTTGGACATTTCTGAAATGTTACCATCTCTCTGTTTATTTCTCTCTGCTCTGCTGGTTCTCACCAATTTAAATATACATGGTGATTCTACCCGTTTTACATTTGCTATTCATTTTATGGCTGTTTGAAAGACTTAATCTCAAACAAAATGTAAACTTTAAATTTAAAATCCTTTAACTTTGCTTTGAACTTTAAGAGTGTTTGACTTTTTTAAAATTTTAAGCAGAATGTAAATGTTTCTACTTAAAGAAGGGACTCATACTCATGCTCTGTTATACGGAACTTGCTTTTCTCTATAAATATTCCACCTGGAGAGAAAAGGAGTTAAGAGAGAGTAGATGCCTGAGGAGATCTTCTAGTTGAGGTCAGGAGTCGTGTCTGATGTTCACCTAGGATACTTCTTCTTCTTCTTCTTCTTTCGGTTGCTCCCATTAGGGGTCACCACCGCGGATCATCTTCCTCCATATCTTTTTGTCCTCTGTATCTTGCTCTGTCTCACCCATTCACCTGCACGTCCTCTCTCACCACATCCATAAACCTTCTCTTTTTCTCTTGTCTGTCAATTCTATTCTTAGCATCTTTCTCCCAATATACTCAGCATCTCTCCTCTGCATATGGTCCAAACCAATGCAATCTCACCTCTCTGACTTTGTCTCTAGACCGTCCAACCTGAACGGATCCTCTAATGTCCTCATTTCTAATCCTGTCCATCCTCGTCACACCCAATGCAAATCTTAACATCTTTAACTCTGCCATCTCCAGCTCTGTCTCCTGCTTTCAGGTCAGTGCCACCGTCTACAACCCATATAACATAGCTGGTCTTACTACCGTCCTGTAGACCTTCCCTTTCACTCTTGCTGATACCCGTCTGTCACAAATAACTCCTGACACTCTTCTCCACCCATTCCACCCTGCCTGCACTCTCTTCTTCATTTTTCTTCCACAATCCCTGTTACTCTGTACTGTTGATCCCAAGTATTTAAACTCATCCACCTTCACCAACTCTACTTCTATCACCTATATATATATATATATATATATATATATATATATATATATATATATATATATATATATATATATATATATATATATATATATTAGTATATCACCTAGAATACTGTACTGTTAAATATCTGTACAGTGCAAATCAGCCCTCACAATACTGAAAAGGATTATTTTTTTAACTGGGAGGATGGTGAAAAGCCTTTAGTTAGCCTCCCAATCATTTACTGGAAGCACTTTTCCCAGTAGAGGGTCTCGTGGTGTCATCGCTTACCCAGGCAGAAATGGCCATGCAGTATTCTATACCTGGCAGGCAATAGGGGATGTCAGCCACACTCCCAAACGTATTCATATCAGATCAATTCACAGTCCAACCAAACACACACATTTGTGGGATGTTGGTATTTTTAGTTTTAGCTTAATGTGTCAAAATTGTCCAGGATCTTTTTTTGTAGCCTTTTATTCCTTATTATTTGTCTGGGAGTTATTATAGCTTGTATTTTAAAGTGGGAACCAGAAGTAGTGCTTGATGCATTTACAGTGAATGTTAACAGCAGGAAATAATAAAGTTTTTTTAGTTGATAGTGTATAGCAAGTGTTTTGCTGACTAAAGTGCACAGCTTTTCTCCAGAGGAATCTTGATTATTGAAATTTACTGTAATTCACTGACGCATTTATAAATGTCCTTCAGAATCAAGAAGCCTCAAATTGTGCTTCTTTTAGTCTCTGACAACATTATGCTAAAAAGTGTTTTACTCTGATATAGAAGATAATTAAAAAAAAGATAACCACTAAGCGAAAACAGAAATGAAAGGCAGTGTCTTTGTGCAATGCTTTTGTTTATCATTCATGAAGAAGCCTTTGATAGTAAACACCCAATAATGCAGTTGTCTTTTAAAATGGAAATCAAGCTATAAGCCACAATTAAGAGGTGCTTTTATGTGGTGTGCAGACCATTTTTACTAATCACTGATTTTCAGATCTGCAGATGTTTTTGAGGATAAAATGAATAATGTATTAATGCAGCTATGTTTTATTGCTTTTGTTTTTTTGTTTTTTTTGTGCTAACTCTCCACCTGAGCATGCTGTTTTAAAAACGTATGAAAAATGTATACGTCTGCGGTGGGCTGGCACCCTGCCCGGGGTTTGTTTCCTGCCTTGCACCCTGTGTTGGCTGGGAATGGCTCCAGCATACCCCCGTGGCCCTGTATTTAGGATATAGCGGGTTGGATACTGGATGCATAGAGTTGCATACTTTGGGATTACTGCTAGCATTAAACAAAATAAATAAGTCAAAAACTAACAGTACAAAATTAGCTTGTGCAAAGTTTTCAGAGGTAAATTCTCATAGCATTATCACATGGATGTGTTCTTTCACAGTGCCCATTAGTGAGCTGTGTCTTTTCTCTCTTCAGTTCTTAACTGAAGATATGCTTTGTTGCCTTTGATTTTTATTCTGTTTTTGCAAAGGAAAATAAGGTGCCAACCTGTATTAATGAGCTGTTAAAACCAAGCAAAGCATGTATAAATATCACCTGACTGGATGTCCATTTTTTTTTTCTGTTCACACATCCATTTTGCTGACCCAGTTTATCCACTAAAGGATTACAGAGAGCCAGAACCTATTCCAGCAAAGTCTACACCGACCATGAATGGACAGGGATTCATACCTACATCCCTGAGGCCATAACAGTATTATGCTAACCACTCTGCTACAATACCAGCCATCCATCATTGAGCCCACTTAAGCTATTGCAGGGCCACAGAGGTCAGAGGCTATCCCTGCAACATCCCCCTCAAGGCCATAGTGCAATGTCAGTTCGTCCCTACATCATATGCGAGTCTAACCGGGTATGGGAGCTTAATGCAGCTTATAACATTAATATAAAGGAGATGTGGAACATTATGACTGGCACTCCATTCCATTTCTAAATTATTTATCCAAATCATTGGCACATGAGCTGGTGTCTATCCCAGCAGAATAAGGAACAAGCTAGGAACCAGTCCTGGATAGGCAAACATTATAAACTGCTCAAAAAAACACTTTTTAATCAGAGTAAAGCATGAAGTCAAAGAAACGTATGGGCTATTGATCTGGTCAGTTAAGTAGCAGAGGGGGTTGTTAATCAGTTTCAGCTGCTTTGGTGTTAATGAAATGAACAACAGGTGCCCTAGAGGGGCTACAATGAGATGACCCCCAAAACAGGAATGGTTCTACAGGTCACTGACATTTTTCCCTCCTCATCTGATTTTTTACTAGTTTTGCATTTGGCTACAGTTAGTGTCACTACTGGTAGCATGAGGCGATACCTGGACCCTAGAGAGGTTGGTTGCACAGGTAGTCCAAATTCTCCAGGATGGCACATCAATATGTGCCATTGCCAGAAGGTTTGCTGTGTCTCCCAGCACAGTCTCAAGGGCATGACAGGCAGTTACTCTAGGAGACCTGGACAGGGCCATAGAAGGTCCTTACCCATCAGCAGGACCAGTATCTGCTCCTTTGGGCAAGGAGAAACAGGATGAGCGCTGCCAGAGCCCTACAAAAAGTCCTCCAGCAGGCCACTGGTGTGAATGTCTCTGACCAAACAATCAGAAAAAGACTTTATGAGAGTGGCCTGAGGGCCCAATGTCCTCTACTGGGCCCTGTGCTCACTGCCCAGCACCATGGAGCTTGATTGGCATTTGCCATAGAATACCAGAATTGACTGGGCCACTACTGGCACCCTGTGCTTTTCACAGATGAGAGCAGGTTCACCCTCAGCACATGTGAGACTTGAAAGGGTCTGGAAAAGCCATGGAGAACGTTATGCTGCCTGTAACATCGTTCAGCATGACTGGTTTGATGGTGGTTCTGGGGAGGCATATCCATGGAGGGACGCACAGACCTCTGCAGGCTAGACAATGGCACCTTGACCGCCATTAGGTATCCTTGGAGCCATTGTCAGACCCTAAGGTGGTGTTTCCAAAGTGCTCCTTTAATTTTTTTGAGCAGTATATAAAAGGCTTGGGCCTGGTAGCTTTATGGCTGACCATTATGAAAGGAAAAACACTTTCTATCATATAAATAAAATAATGCAGAAGACATGGAAAATGTCTCCGAACAGAACCAGTTATAAAATGATTAGTAATTTCAGTATAGACAGAGATCGTGATCATTGATGTGTTTGCCAAAGGGTAGGTATAAAGCATCCACATTCTCAAGTTTCCTCTGGTTATGCCTTTTGGCTCGATTCTTGCATGTGAATGCTTTCATTATTCTTGATTGTTCTCTCAGTGTCTTTTTGTTTTTGTAACCAAACTTTCACCTTTTAGAACAGGGCTGCCCACACTTTTTCGGCTTGCGAGCTAGTTTTAAAATGACCAGGTCGAAATGATCTACCTACATTAAAATACTATATATATATATATATATATATATATATATATATATATATATATATATATATATATATATATATATATATATATATATATACTGAGTATACTTTATACATAAAATGAATGTATGTTGTCTTACCTTGCATAACTGAATAAGCTTTATTGCACAATAACAATTCAATTAAATTATGGTCACTACAGTACTGTATTTCGATTTAATAATCGTCATTAGGCTGACTCGCATAAATAAGAAGAGCTGAATAATGCAGTCAAGCAGGTTTTGATTTCATCTGAGTGAAAAATGCCTTTCCACATTTTCCTTCTTTGGAATGGCAATGATAGATTGACAGATCAGACAAACTCACTTCAATTGTGACATTGTGAGAAAAAAATCCTCTTCCAATTCCACATCCAGCCCATACCCTCCCCAAACGATTTTTTTTAAAATCCGTTCTTTAGTCGATATAAATTGGAAAGCTAACTAGATCACAGCCGGAGTTTTGCAGTAGCTCCCGCGTTTGATCGTGCGTGTGGGATGACCAGTGTGTTAGAAGAGAAGAGATCTCACACTGGCCGCCCTGTATTTCAATCAAGTGGTAAATGCCATAGTGAGGATATATGATAGACTAACATTTAAAAAAACATTTTTTTGAATGCAACGCGATCTACCTGCACTTACCTTTGCGATCTACCGGTCAATCGCGATCGACGCATTGGGCACCCCCCTGCTTTAGAATGTGTCTGTTTCTTCACTATCTTCAGAGTTGTCTTCAAAACGATTCCTTCTTCACTTACGGTTTGTAAGAGTGATTTGTTTCTATTATGACTTTCTCATTTGATTGCCTCTACATTGCAATATGCTGTTTTTTTAAATGGCTTTAACCAGATTTTCATTTGTGTCCTCGATGTTAAATGTACTCTGAACAGCTATACCCTTTTCTTTGCCTGCTAAAGTGGTGTAGCACTTGACATCCTGGGAGGACTTTTTTTTTGCATCATTATGTTTATGATCAAACTATCACGTTTTGTTGTATATAGCTCCTTTGAAAGCACATACTTTGTCATAATACTTTACAAAGCAGCACAATATAATAAGGCATTGCTAGATCATAGGAAAGTGAGATTTTGCAGATAGTTTTTCACTTGTGTAAAGCACTAACTATGAAATTAGTACTTATAATTTATAGAAATGGGATGAAGTTATGAATTCATTATAGGATGTTAAAATAAAAATACTTAATGTGGGGTGTGGTCTTATTGTGAAAACACAGTACATACAGTATGCAAGAACACAGAGATTTTAAAGTCCAATTCTCAAACTCTTATAGCTGCACTTGTGAATATGTCAGGTTTTGAAATGGGTTCTGCGCCCATGCCACTCCATTAGCATATTTTTTGGGTTTAACCTGCCCATTTGGCGATGGTCTCCCATCCAGATAATATTTTTTTTTTAGTTTTATTCATTTCTAGGTGTATTTAATTATCATTAATTATAAGGTAATATACTTAATGGTTCAAACTGATGAAAAAAATAGGTCAACGAGGGCACTGGACATTCAAGTAATGTGTCAGCCCATTGTAGACACAGTGTAGCTGCCATTGCTAAGGCTTTCTTAGTTTTCTGAGTGCTATGCTACGTTGTTATTGAATTCTTATTTTTTGATTCTGCTTATGGCTTTAGATTTTTGAATTATTGATTATGACTGAGTAGTATCAAAGTCTGAAGCTTTCGAATTTTTGAAATTTAGAGATTTTGTTTATCAATTACAAATTGAAGTTTTTTAAGTTCAAGAATTAATAAATAATTCCCTTCAATATTATATTTTAGAAGACATAAATAATTACTTTACCCTGCTGGTGCCTAATTATGCTTAACAAATAATTCAGTTTTTACTTACCTGTTGTCACAGACAAACAAATAAGCAGCCACAGAAAGGTTTCTGGGCAGCCACCCGTGTATTGTTCCTGGCTGCAAAATGGTTAGTTTGGATGTACAAATGTGTACAAGTTAGAGTCCAATACAGAACTGAAGATGGCGGTTTTAAGGGCAAGCAGAGGAAGTGACATCAGTAGGACCGGAACTGGAAGTGACGTCATTGGGCCCAGAACCGGATGTGGTGACGTCAGAAGTGACATCATCAGGGTCAGGCAGAATTTCCCATAAGTGGTCTGCAGTGGAAAGAGAGAAAAGATTATTACACTTTGCCACCCCCTAGTCTGTATTGGAATTGCCCTCATTCAGGTCCTTTAGCTGCCTCCCATGTGCATGTGTGTGACCCTGTGTAATGTCATTCACTGATTACCAAACCAGAACTTAGTACCAATGTTCACATTCCAAAGTTTGAAATGGATACCCTATTATCAAGTGTCTTTTTAATATCTGGCATCAGAGTCATGTCATCATTTAATACAATTTGACACTCCTGAGCAGTGGAGATAGACAAGCAGGAAATGACAGAATTGTAAATATCAAGAAATGGCTAACTGAAATAATTAGCCTTTGGGAATATTTAAGTGATGCATATAAAAGTAAGAATGTACACGTAACAACCTCAACAGACAACTTTATTTACTAACATGAAGCACATTATATTTAAAAGTCACAACTGCATTAGGTAGTGCAGTAATTTACCATTTATCTTTTAGTGGCTCTGTAAATAGATGATATTGGAATGGTATAGCATTGCATAATCAAAGCTCCGAGAGCAACTTCTCCCAACCATCCAAGGACAGTTTGGTGAAGAACAATGCCTTTTCAAGGCATGATGGAGCAAAAGTGATAATTAAGTGTCTTGGGGAACAAAACATTTCAATTTTGGGTCCCTGGCCAGGAAACTCCCCAGACTTTAATCCCATTGAGAACTTGTGATCAATCCTCAAGAGGCGGGTGGACAAATAAAAACCCACAAATTCTGACCAACTCCAAGTATTGATTATGCAAGAATGGGCTGCCATCAGTAAGGATTTGGCCCAGAAGTTGATTGACAGCCTGCCAGGATGAATTGCAGAGGTCTTGATAAAGAAAGAAGGGCCAACACTGCAAATATGGACTCTTTGCATAAATTTAATGTAATTGTCAAGAAAATCCTTTGAAACTTATGAAATGCTTGTAATTATACTTCAGAATAACATAGAAACATCTGACAAAAATATATAAAAACACTGAAGCAGCAAACTTTGTGAAAATCAACACTTGTGTCATTCTCAAAACTTTTGGCCACGACTCTACCCATGCATCTATTACTTGCAAAGAATAGTCACTTGGTAATTTTTTTCCGCTTATAATCCTCTGAAGGAGTATTACGGCAGAATGACCAACAGATATCTGCTAACATAAATTCACTCCACTTTCCATTATAGCATCTCTCCATCTCAATGATGTCCTGGTGGAACCCATCAAGGACTGCTCTCACGTTCTTGGGGAAAAATCCAAGTGTAGGAAATGTATTCTTTAAAGACATGTTGCACAGAAGATCTCGGTTTCTAGCTATTTAGAAAAATTAAGAAGAGAAAAAAGTACTGAGAAAAAAACTTAGAAAATATTTGATTTTGGGTTGTTTCCACCTCAACTAACATTAAAAAGGAGGAAAACTATCGTGTTTCAACTCAAAATAAACTTCATGAAGAATACTTGTGTTATAAAACAACTTATTGTTTTCATTGAATCCATTATCTCACAGAAATGGTTTGTGGCAAAGGATTTCCAGTTTCAGAATTGGATTCAACACACTCAGCATGTAAAGTGCACTGATGTTGGTGCAGGCCAGTGGTGTTTTGTGACTATTCTTTTATTCAGAGCCTTGAGTCAGGTGACAAAGTTAAGTGAACATTCATACCATCATTTCAAAATTCATCGTATCTTGACATTGCACCTGTTATAAAGAAAAAAACTGGCAGTGGTACAAGAATCTATCCTGATTTAAATGATAATTATTTTATTGACAATATGTTTGCTTTCCACTTTTAGTAATATTAACAATGAGAAATATGCTTGAATAGGAAGAAAACCTTTTGCTGCTTCTTTTTCATATGGCCATTGTTATTTGGCTACGTATGACCCTGCTGTCGTTATGGTTTTAATCCTCTTCTTGGATCCCAATTATTATTTAATTTCAGTCTTTGGGTTTAAACACCTAGCTGTAGGCAGACAGTGGAAATTAAGAGGAAGTACATTTAGAATGGAAACCATAAAGTATCTCTCCATTCAAAGGGCCAAGGAAATTAAGAACAAACTGTCAATGGGGTTGAATTGGACAAATTCAAAAAAGGGATGAAAAACAAAAAACAACGTAGTTACTAGTTAACTGAAACAGCCCTCTAGGATTTAATGGCCTTCTCTCATTTGTCAGACTGACCTTTTAAAAGTTATATGACAACACACATAATTGCAGTACAGTGGTTTAAAAGCACAGACCTATTGGAACCCCTTGATTGCTTCTAACATTTAATTGATCTCATTGTTTAGTTATCTGACATACAAATATTTCTTAGAAGCTATAAATATTTGTACTCTTTGCTATAACTTACATTTTTAATGCTGACTTTCTTTTGCCATTTTTTTCCATTTGTCCTTTTCTGTAGCATTTGCTTCCTTAATTGTATCATTGAGCAGTGCAGACAAGGGTGCAAACAGCATTAAATGCTAAGGGGGACAAATTCTTCCACCTCTATTTTGACTTGTCTTCTGATTAAAAAAAATCCTAAAAACGAGTAAATATGACACTGAGATAATTGCTCCTCTTTGTCAGTAAGAAAACTCACAAGAAAAGGTTGAATTAAACCAAACATGACAAAAGTAACTTAAGCATTTAAGCTCTGGTTAAAATATAAATATCTCATACTGTACTTTATTACAATAAAAATAAAAATGACAGCTTACTAAACAGTGAGATTAATTCAAAGTAAGAATGGTGCACTGATTGTGAAATTGGCTGAGATAAAACCCCAAGTCAAAGTTGTGCCCCACCCTTGGACTTTAGAATAACTGCTGCAGATGCAACTGGACCCAAGTAAGCAGGGGCCTCATGCAAAACGCCATGCGTAGAATTCACACTAAAACATGGCGTATGGAGAAAAGTCGAAATGTATGTATGCTCAAAAAAATTCAGATGCAGAAAATCGTGTGTAAGCCAACTTCCACGCACTTCCACTATATAAATCCCAGTCTGCATGAAATGTAACGCTCATGCACACGCCTGCCGCTCCTCTTAGAATCCTCCTAGAATTACGCCTCTTTGAATATGCAAATAAATATAAATGTTCCCTTAAGTAAAGCATTCTATGAAAAGACAATGTCAAAAGCATAGAGAAAAACGAAGAATATCAGTGAATCTCAAGTGGAGGCAATAAAAAAACATACTATTTTTTTGTTAAAGCAATTGTATAAACAACAAAAGGAAGTTGATCGAAAGTTCAAGTTCAGAAAGTCGCACAGTGCCCGAAATAAAAAAGAAGTGGTCAGATATCAAAGTCACCGTCTGAGTGTCATAAGGTAATCTCGAAATTTCCACTTTAATCACGTAGTTTATTTTGTCATTAAAGTAGAATGTCATAAACTTCATCTTAAAATCTTTTAATTTACTAGTGTCTCAAATCCCATTGTAGCTAAAGTAGCACGTTAAATGCTCTGTATTCTGTGTGTTCTTCTAAGTACTCTATGTGTGTGAATCATTACTTGCTTCTTAAACAGGCTTTCTCTTGGGGTGGAATTGTTTCTGAACCATGAGGTTCGTGCAGGAAAGGCTCTGAAATGTTTGCCGAATGGAAAAAATTCAAATAGACTGTGCACATGGCTGAGGCAGAGTGTCTTAGAAGCAGTACCCCAATAATTCTCTGCGCTCTTGACTCACTACTTTGGTCTAGCATACCCTGATTACAGCTGCTGATTAGCTGAGCATACTACATCTCAGTTTGTTAGTCACTGCTCAAAAATAGAGAAAGAAAAATCGCAGTAAGTTAGAGATGTTACTAACCGTCCTCTATTGTTTCTGTTCTCCACATCCTGCCGTGGCACCTGGTGCCACTGCTGAACTCTCAAGCGGTTTTCCCAACCATGGGAAAGACACCAGAGATACTGAGAACTTTGGAATTCAACAATTGAAGGATTCAGTGACTTAATTAGGCAATCCAGCAAAGACATTCTGTAGGAGGGGTTGAGTGACCAGTTGGCAAAAGTCTCAAGAACTGTAACAGTGAATAACATATAACTGACTGTGGACCCCCACAAAAGTTTATTTTCTTCAGGAATGTAGGTGTATGGAGTTTGTGTTTTCATATGTTTCACTTTCAACTTTCCATAGGTCAACCATAGCACCACAATAATATTAATGGGCCTATATTGTTAAGATATTTAATTAATTAATTTAATTAGGATATTGTTAAATCCATTTAGAATTGTTTTGTATTACTATGTGTTTAGGTTAGCCTACTGTATATCTTTATGTGTATGCATCATATAACTTATAATTTTTAAAGTCTGCAATTGTGTTTACTTGCCAAATTTTTACAGTGTTCTGCACTCAGGGAATAGTGCTATACACAAATAAATTGAATTGAATAGAATAGTGTTCATGGGGAAAAATAAAAGTTGTTTTGCTTTACTCATATTTCTCTTAACAGGCTTGAATCAAAACGTGTGTTGACTCCTTATACATAATGAAATTGCTTATCTTGAAACAGCTAGAAATTTAAACAAACAATTTAAACAAAAGAGAGAAAAAGAATAGAAAAGAGATAAGGCCCAAGACAGATTATAAAATGTAGTCCTTGCTGGAAGTTTATAGCAATGAACAGAAAAGGGAGCAGAAGGTGCAAACTGCACAGAGATAAAAACTATTCATCTGTTTGTAATCAGTGGAGGGAGAGGAAAAAAGAAAACACACTTTTTGGACATCTTCATTTGGAGAAACATTTTCAAACAACAAACTGAATACTGTATACTCATAAAATTTTCACCACGTCTGGACATTACATGTTATCATCTCTGCTAGCCAGCCCACCTAATGGATACTTAGAGAAGCAAGCTAGCTTGGGCCACCTGGAGGACCTTTGGAATTCAACATAAGCAAGAAGACTTGCATTTTTCCTACCTAAAAGAGACTATTATTCTGATGATGTGACAGTTCTTGCACTTTTCATAGCATTTTAGTTTTGAGAAGTCAAATAAGCAGTGTGTTGTGATATCTGAGAGACTGTGAAAGCAAAATGCATTAAGGTACTTGACACCTTAGGTTTAACTAAAATGTCTTTGTTAAAGCCATAAACAACGTAAAGAGGCTAAGAAGAAATGACTGAATTTGCAAAAATAAAGAACAACTAAAGTTATTTGAAAAGTGAACCTTCATTCCTCAGAATTAAAAAAAAAAAAGGCATAAAAATCATCTTGATTTAAATGCATTCAGAGTAAATAAAGAAATCCAACAACTGAGCACCCTCTTGATAATAAATTCTTACTCATATGAAAAACTGGCAATTAAAAAAAAATACTTGTACAAAATTGGTAAATTCAAGAAGGAGAAAACCCTCAACATAAAGACAGAAATATAACAATTAATTTCCTATTGTAAACTTTATGATCAAAATATTTTTTTACCTTAGAGTAACATTAGGAAGGGAATATAATACTTAATGGATTGTAAAACAGAAATAATCAGGCTGGTTCAAGGCTCTGTAGAGTGGTCAATACTTGAGTGGGAGTTCAGTTCTGCAGTCTGCTCTCTCCAAAATGAGATGACCTATGCCACAAGCATCTCAGCTTTCTGTAACAGAAGGGGCAGAGTCAGTTGCCCTCTTTGGGCAATTTCTCATGGTTGTGAGAGAAAGAAGAGATGATACCATCAGCGACATTGCCTCCTCATGCCCTGGAGTGGTAGTACTTACCTCCAATAAGCCTGGAAGGTGAACGTCAGACATGCAGGCATGACAACATTTAAAACACAAGGGAATAACTATATACTAAAACTGAATAATTATAAAAAAAATAAGGCAGACAAATGAACAGACCTCTAACTAAGAAAATTATAATTACAAATAAATGATTACAAGGCAGGGTGGCACAGTGGCGCAGTGGGTAGCGCTGCTGCCTCATAGTTAGAAGGCCCAGGTTTGCTTCCCGGGTCCTCCCTGCGTGGAGTTTGTATTATCTCCCCATGTCTGCGTGGGTTTCCTCCCACAGTCCAAAGACATGCAGGTTAGGTGCACTGGCGATTCTAAATTGTCCCTAGTGTGTGGTGTGTGTGTGTGCACCCTGTGGTGAGCTAGCGCACTGCCCGAGGTTTGTTTCCTGTCTTGCACCCTGTGTTGGCTGGGATTGACTCCAGCAGACCCCCGTGACCCTGTAGTTAGGATATAATGGGTTGGATAATGGATGGATGATTACAAGGCAGCAAATACAAAAAGAACAAATTACACTGAACTACATAAACAAGGGAAGAAAACAAAGAAATTAAAATCAAACAAAGACTAATGTTGAAGCTTCAGGAATGTTCTGACACTGTGAAAATCCTGCTGATTTCAGTGTTCTTCTGTAGTGCTCAAGTGATCTTTGGTTACTAATGCAGGGGAAATCACCATCACTCAGTATGAACATTGTATGAACACTTTGTTTAATATTAGCTACATATCTCTTGCCTTACATGTGCTGTCAGCATTCATTGTACGTGTTTCTTCGGTATCCTTGTATCTCTGAGTCTGTCTTGGCTGGCGTTTCATCTTTCAGTCATGTTCCCATAAAGCCTGTTTCTCACTGAGCTTGTCATTTTGAGGTGTGTTTCTTAATAATAATACATTTTATTTATTCATAGGTGCCTTTCTAAACATTCAAGGACACTGAACAATAGATAAAAATCACATTATAAACAAAAACTAAAAATACAAAGAAATATAAAAAAAAGTTAAAATCAGACAGAACAACTGTAATCAAAGAGAGAAAGCAGGCTTAAACAGATGAGTTTTAAGTTTAGATTTGAAAGTGAAAATAAATCAATATTTTTAAGCTCAGATGCTAATGAGTTCCAGAACTGGGGAGCAGAGTCACTGAATGTAAAGGTGAAGGGGACAGTCAGGTGAAAGGAGGAAGAGGATCTAAGGGTGCCGGAGGGAATGGCAACATGGAAGAGGTCAGACAGATATGGAGGGGCAAGGTTGTGGAGAGCCTTGAATGTTAACAGGACAATTTTGAAGTCAATGTGGAACTTAACCGGAAGCCATTGAAGCTTCTGCAAGATATGGTGAATAGAGGGGGTTCTAGTAATGATGCGGGCAGCTGAATTCTGGACCAGTAGAAGCTTATAGAGGGATTTACGAGAAAGACCAAGACAAGGGAAATGCAATAATCCAGGTGAGAAGTGACAAGGCTATGAACAAGGATAGCAGTGGTATGGGGAGTGAGGGAGGGGCGAATATGATTAATGTTACGCAAGTGGAAATATGCAGAGATGCAGAGATGTTATTGATGTGGGACTGTAAAGATAGAGTACTGTCAAGGATGACACCCAGACTCTTGACCTGTGAAGAAGGGGAAACAGGGGAATTATCAATAACAAATAAAAAATTAATGGTTTTGGATAATGTTGAGTTGGGTGGTGGCCGAAGGCGGGGACCTTGGCGGTCTGATCCTCGGCTACAGAAACTGGCTCTTGGGACGTGGAATGTCACCTCTCTGAAGGGGAAGGAGCCTGAGCTAGTGCGCGAGGTCGAGAGGTTCCGGCTAGATATAGTCGGACTCACCTCGACGCACAGCTTGGACTCTGGAACCAATCTCCTTGAGAGGGGCTGGACTCTCTACCACTCTGGAGTTGCCCCCGGTGAGAGGCGCCGAGCAGGTGTGGGCATACTTATTGCCCCCACTGGAGCCTGTGCATTGGGGTTTACCCCGTGGACGAGGGTGGCCTCCCTCCGCCTTCGGGTGGGGGGGAAGGGTCCTGACTGTTGTTTGTGCGTATGCGCCGAACAGCAGTTTGGAGTATCCACCCTTTTTGGAGTCTCTGGAGGGGTTGCTAGAGAGCATACCTTCTGGGATTCCCTCGCTTTGCTGGGAGACTTCAATGCTCACGGGCAATGACAGTGAGACCTGGAAGGGCGTGATTGGGAGGAATGGCCCCCCCGATCTGAACCCGAGCGGTGTTTTGTTATTGGACTTCTGTGCTCGCCACGGATTGTCCATAACGAACACCATGTTCAAGCATAAGGGTGTTCATATGTGCACTTGGCACCAGGACACCCTAGGCCTCAGGTCGATGATCGACTTTGTGGTCGTGTCGTCGGACTTGCGGCCATATGTCTTGGACACTCGGGTGAAGAGAGGGGCGGAGCTGTCAACTGATCACCACCTGGTGGTGAGTTGGCTTCGATGGTGGGGGAAGATGCCGGTCAGACCTGGTAGGCCCAAACGTGTTGTGAGGGTCTGCTGGGAACGGCTGGCAGAGTCCCTGTCAGAAGTAGCTTCAACTCCCACCTCCGCAGAACTTCAACCACGCCCCGAGGGAGGTGGGGACATTGAGTCCAATGGGCCATGTTCCGTGCCTCTATTGTTGAGGCGGCTGACCGGAGCTGTGGCCGCAAGGGGGTCGGTGCCCGTCGTGGCGGCAATCCCCAACCCGCTGGTGGACACCGCGTGAGGGATGCCCAAGCTGAAGAAGGAGTCCTATAGGACTTTTTGTCCTGTGGGTCTCTGGAGGCAGCTGATAGGTACCGCAGGCCAAGCGGAACGCTGCTTCGTTGTTGCTGAGGCAAAACTCGGGCATGGGAGGAGTTTGAGAGGCCATGGAGAACGACTTTCGGACGGCTTCGAGGAGATTCTGGTCCACCGTCCGCGCCTCAGGAGGGGAAGCAGTGCAGTGTCAACACCGTATATGGTGGGGATGGTGCGCTGCTGACCTCACTCGACGTTGGGTCGGTGGGAGGAGTACTTCAAGACCTCCTCAATCCCACTAACATGCCTTCCACGAGGAAGCAGAGCCTGGGGACTCTGAGGTGGGCTCTCCCATCTCTGGGACTGAAGTCACCGAGGTGGTCAAAAACTCCTTGGTGGCAGGGCCCCGGGTGGATGAGATACCGAGTTCCTTAAGGCTCTGGATGTTGTAGGACTGTCTTGGTTGACACGCCTCTGCAACATCGCATGGACATCGGGACAGTGCCTCTGGATTGGCAGACCGGGGTGGTGGTCCCCTCTTTAAAAAGGGGGACCGGAGGGTGTGTTCCAACTATAGAGGAATCACACTCCTCAGCCTCCCTGGAAAAGTCTATTCGGGGTTCTGGAGAGGAGGGTCCGCCGGATAGTCAACCTCGGATTCAGGAGGAACAGTGTGGTTTTCGCCCTGGTCGCTGAACAGTGGACCAGCTCTTCACCCTTAGCAGAGTCCTGAGGGTGCATGGGAGTTTGCCCGACCGGTCTACATGTGTTTTGTGGACTTGGAAAAGGCATTCGACCGTGTCCCTCGGGAATCCTGTGGGGGTGCTCCGGGAGTATGGGGTACCGGACCCCTGATAAGAGCTGTTCGGTCTCTGTACAACCGTGTCAGAGCTTGGTCCGCATTGCCGCAGTAAGTC